>NC_083425.1:49641626-49739126 GCF_020745735.1 Hemiscyllium ocellatum
CGCCCTCTCGCTCTCTCTCACCCCTCTCTCTCTCTCTCACCCCTCTCGCTCTCTCTCACCCCTCTCTCTCTCTCTCACCCCTCTCGCTCTCTCACCCCTCTCTCGCTCTCTCTCACCCCTCTCTCTCTCTCTCACCCCTCTCGCTCTCTCTCACCCCTCTCGCTCTCTCTCTCCCTCTCTCTCTCTCTCTCACCCCTCTCGCTCTCTCTCACCCCTCTCGCTCTCTCTCACCCCTCTCGCTCTCTCTCACCCCTCTCGCTCTCTCTCACCCCTCTCGCTCTCTCTCACCCCTCTCGCCCTCTCTCTCTCTCTCACCCCTCTCGCTCTCTCTCACCCCTCTCGCTCTCTCACCCCTCTCGCTCTCTCACCCCTCTCGCTCCCTCTCTCTCGCGCGCGCTCTCTCTCTCTCACTCTCTCTCTCTCTCTCTTTCTCTCACTTCTCTCTCTCTCTCTCTCTCTCTCTCTCTCTCTCTCTCTCTCTCTCTCTCTCTCACCCCTCTCTCTCTCTCTCTCTCTCTCTCTCTCTCTCTCTCTCTCACCCTTCTCTCTCTCTCACCCCTCTCTCTCTCTCTCACCCCTCTCGCTCTCTCACCCCTCTCGCTCTCTCTCACCCCTCTCGCTCTCTCACCCCTCTCGCTCTCTCACCCCTCTCGCTCCCTCTCTCTCGCGCGCGCTCTCTCTCTCTCACCTCTCTCTCTCTCTCTCTCTCTCTCTCTCTCTCTCTCTTTCTCTCACTTCTCTCTCTCTCTCTCTCTCTCACCTCTCTCTCTCTCTCTCTCTCTCTCTCACCCTTCTCTCTCTCTCTCACCCTTCTCTCTCTCTCTCACCCTTCTCTCTCTCTCTCACCCTTCTCTCTCTCTCTCACCCTTCTCTCTCTCTCACCCTTCTCTCTCTCTCACCCTTCTCTCTCTCACCCCTCTCTCTCTCTCTCACCCCTCTCTCTCTCTCTCTCTCACCCCTCTCTCTCTCTCTCTCTCACCCCTCTCTCTCTCTCTCTCACCCCTCTCTCTCTCTCTCTCACCCCTCTCTCTCTCTCTCTCTCTCTCTCTCTCTCTCACCCCTCTCTCTCTCACCTCTCTCTCTCTCACCTCTCTCTCTCTCTCTCTCTCTCTCTCTCTCTCTCTCTCTCTCTCTCTCTCTCTCTCTCTCTCTCTCTCTCTCTCTCTCTCTCTCACCTCTCTCTCTCTCTCACCTCTCTCTCTCTCACCTCTCTCTCTCTCTCTCTCTCTCTCTCACCCTTCTCGCTCTCTCCCGCTCTCTCTCGCGCGCTCTCTCGCGCTCGCTCTCTCTCTCTTATAAATTGGAGCAAGGCCAATTTTGATGCAATTCGGCAAGAGCGTCCGAAAACTGACTGGAGCCAGATGTTCGCAGGTAAAGGGATAGCTAGAAAATGGGAAGCCTTCAGAGATGAGATAATGAATGTTCCTGTTAGGGAGAAAGGAAAGGCTGGTAGGTTTAGGGAATGCTGAATGACTAAAGAAATTGAGGCTAAGAAATAGAAGGAAGTATATGTCAGGTGTAGACCGGATTGATCGAGTGAATCCTTAGAGTGTAAAGGCAGTAGGGATGTAACTTCAGAGGGAAATCAGGAGGGCAAATATGGGACATGAGATAGCTTTGGCAAATAGGGTTAAGGAGAATTCAAAGGGTTTTTATAAATACATTAAAGACAGAAGGGGAACTAGGGGACAATAGGGCTTTTCAAAGATCAGCAAGGCAGCCTTTGTGTGGAGCCACAGGAATTGGGGGAGGTACAAAATGATCATTTTGCATCTGTATTAACTGTGGAAAAAGACATGGAAGATATCGAATGTCGGAAAGTAGATAGTGGTATCTTGAAAAACCTCCATATTACAGAGGAGGTAGTGCTGGATGCCTTGAAACTCATCAAAGTGGATAAACCCCCAGGACCTGATCAGGTACCCTAGAACTCTGTGGGAAGCTAGGGAAGTGATTGCTGGGCCTGTTACTGAGATATTTGTATCATAACAGTCATGGGTGAGATGCTGGAAGACTGGAAGTTGGCTAACGTGCCACTGTTTAAGAAAGGTGGTAAGGACAGGCCAGGGAACTATAGAGCAGTGAGCCTGACATCGGTGGTGAACAAGTTGTTGGAGGGAATCCTGAGGGACAGGATGTACGTATATTTGAAAAGGCAAGGACAGATTAGGGATAGTCAACATGGCTTTATGTGTGGGAAATCATGCCTCACAAAGAGGATTGATGAGGGCAGAGTGATTGACATGATCTATATGGACTTCAGTAAGGCATCCGACAAGGTTCCCCATGGGAGACTGGTTGGCAAGGTTAGGTCTCATGGAATACAGGAAGAAGTAGCCATTCGGATAGAGAACTGGCTCAATGGTAGAAGACAGAAGGTTGTGGTGGAGGGTTGTTTTTCAGACTGGAGGCCTGTGACCAGTGGAGTACCACGAGGATCGGTGCTGGGTCCACTACTTTGCAAATCATTTATATAAATGATATGAGCAAAAGAGGTATAGTTAATAAGTTTGCAGATGACACCAAAATCGCAGATATCATGGACAGCGAAGAAGATTACCTCCAATTATAACAGTATCTTGGTCAGATGGGCCAATGGGCTGAGAAGTGGCAGATGGAGTTTAATTTAGATAAATGTGAGGTGCTGCATTTTGGGAAAACAAATCTTAGCAAGACTTAGACACATAATGTTCAGGTCCTCGGGAGTGTTGCTGAACATAGAGACCTTGGAGTGCAGGTTCATAGCTGCTTGAAAGTGGAGTCGCAGGTAGATAGGATAATGAAGGAGGTGTTTGGTATGCTTTCCTTTCTTGGTCAGAGTATTGAGTACAGGAGTTGGGAGGTCATGTTGCAGCTGTACAGGACATTGCTAAGGCCACTGTTGGAATATTGCATGCAGTTCTGGTCTTCTGCCTGTTGGAAAGATGTTGTGAAACTTGAAAGGGTTCAGAAAAGATTTACAAGGATGTTGCCAGAGTTGGAGGATCTGAGCTATAGGGAGTGGTTGAATAGGCTGTTTTCCCTGGAGCGTCGGAGGCTGAGGGGTGACCTTATAGAGGTTTCTAAAATAAATAGACAATGCCTGTCTTCCCTGGGGCGGGGGAGTCCAGAACTAAATGGCATAGGTTTAGGGTGACAGGGGAAAGAGATAAGAGACCTGAGGGGCAACTTTTTCGCTCAGAGGATGGTACGTGTATGGAACGAGCTGCCAGATGAAGTGATGGAAGCTCGTACAGTTGCAGCATTTAAAAGGCATTTGGATGGGTATATGACGAGGAAGGGTTTGGAGGAATATGTGCCTGTTGCTGGCAGGTGGGACTAGATTGAGTTGGGATATCTGGTCAGCATGATGGATTGGACCGAAGGGTCTGTTTCCGTGCTGTACATCTCTGTGAATCTAAGAGAAGCACAGAGGCACCAAATTTATTGGCAGAACAATGAAAACCTCATACAACTGGCGTGAGTGGAGTGTTGACAGTGAAATAGTACCTATTGTCATTTATGATCTGATGAATGTTTCGTAATTATCTCTCTCAATTCACAATAGCATTGTGCTGAGACAAACCACATGGTTGGAATAACATAAGCAGAAGGGTTGAATGCTGAGCATCTAACCAAAGTCACAAGTCATCCAAAACTATACAAACTAACTAAGATAGAGAGATCACAACAAATTATCAAGCTTTTGGTGTCAAAAACAGGACAGTAAGGAACATTTTACAAATATAGAACAAAATGATGGGGTTACATGTAGCGTGACATGGACTCAAGATTATGGTTGAGGCTGCCTTCATGGAATGCTTGGAATTTTCATCCATAGTCTGTCAATTTTATAATAAAGGTTCTCCTTCTGAGGAACAAAGTCCTGATTTAATGTTGCTCAGGTCATACTTTATGAATCCATGGAAATAAGAAATCCATGACAGTAATCCAATCACTTTCAATGCAAAAATGTTTGTTGCCACAATATTGTTTCTGCTGACTGCTACATTTGTCTATTTCAAAAGAAATCTATTAAAGAACAATTGAACAGTGCATCCCATATTATTAAAGATAAAATTGAAAATAAAATGTGTCTATGAGGTAACTTTCCAGTCAGGAGTTGGCAACTTCAATCTTTCTGCCGTCCTAACATGGCTCTGAGTAATAAGGACTTGCTATGACAGTTGCTACAGACCATAAGACGCAGAGAGCAGAAATTAGGCCATTCATCGCATGGCTGATCAGTTTCTCGACCCCATTCTCCTGTTTTCTTCCCATTATCTGTGATCCTCTTATTACTCGAGAACCTATACAACTCAGTTTTAAATATACTCAATGACTTGGCCTCCACAGCCTTCTGTGGTAGTGAATTCCATAGATTCACTACACTCTGGCTGGAGAAGTTTCTCTCTCTTTCTGTCCAAAAAGGTCTTCCCTTTACTCTAAGGCTCTGTCTTCTGATCCTACTCTCTCCTACCAATGGAAACATCATCTTCTCAACAGCTACTCTATTCAGGCTTTCAGTGTTCTGTATGTTTCAATTACATTTCCCTCTCATCCTTCTAAACTCCATTGAGTATAGTCCCAGAGTCGTCAATCATTTCTCGATGTTAAGCTCTTCATTCCTGGGACCACTCTCGTGAACCTCCTCAGAATATGCTGTAGGGCCAGTACATCCTTCTTGAGATATGGGACCTAAAACGGCACCCAACACTGTAAATGTGATCTGACCAGAGCCTTATATGGCCTCAGGGGTACATACCTGCTTTTATAATGAAGTTCTGTCAAAATAAATGCCATCGTTGTATTTGCCTTCCTAACTATTGAGCTGAAAAATTTGTTGCTGGAAAAGCGCAGCAGGTCAGGCAGCATCCAAGGAACAGGAAATTTGACGTTTCGGGCATAAGCCCTTCATCAGGAATGAGGAAAGTGTGCCAAGCAGGCTAAGATAAAGGTAGGGAGGAGGGACTTGGGGGAGGGGCGATGGAGATGTGATAGGTGGAAGGAGGTCAAGGTGAGGGTGATAGGCCGGAGTGGGGTGGGGGCGGAGAGGTCAGGAAGAGGATTGCAGGTTAGGAGGGCGGTGCTGAGTTCGAGGGAATCGACTGAGACGAGGTGGGGGGAGGGGAAATGAGGAAACTGGAGAAATCCGAGTTCATCCCTTGTGGTTGGCGGGTTCCCAGGCGGAAGATGAGGCACTCTTCCTCCAACCGTCGTGTTGTTATGTTCTGGCGATGGAGGAGTCCAAGGACCTGCATGTCCTTGGTGGAGAGGGAGGGGGAGTTGAAGTGTTGAGCCATGGGGTGGTTGGGTTGGTTGGTCCGGGTGTCCCAGAGGTGTTCCCTGAAGCGTTCCGCAAGAAGGCAGCCCGTCTCCCCAATATAGAGGAGGCCACATCGGGTGCAGCGGATGCAATAGATGATGTGTGTGGAGGTGCAGGTGAATTTGTGGCGGATATGGAGAGAAATAAGGGAGGAGGTGTGGGCGCAAGTTTTGCATTTCTTGCAGTTGCAGGGGAAGGTGCCGGGAGTGGAGGTTGGGTTGGTGGGGGGTGTGGACCTGACGAGGGAGTCACGGAGGGAGTGGTCTTTTCGGAACACTGATAGGGGAGGGGAGGGAAATATATCCCTGGTGGTGGGGTCCGTTTGGAAGTGGCGGAAATGACGGCGGATGATACGCTGTATACGGAGGTGGGTGGGGTGGTAGGTGAGAACCAGTGGGGTTCTGTCCTGGTGGCAATTAGAGGGGCGGGGCTCAATGGCGGAGGTGCGGGAAGTGGAGGAGATGCGGTGGAGGGCATCGTCAACCACGTCTGGGGGGAATCTGCGGTCCTTGAAGAAGGAGGCCATCTGGGCTGTAAGGTATTGGAACTGGTCCTCCTGTGAGCAGATGCGGCGGAGGTGAAGGAATTGGGAATATGGGATGGCATTTTTACAGGGGGCAGGGTGGGAGGAGGTAGCTGTGGGAGTCAGTCGGTTTATAGTAGATGTCCGTGTTGATTCGGTCGCCCGAGATAGAAATGGAAAGGTCTAGGAAGGGGAGGGAGGAGTCTGAGACAGTCCAGGTGAATTTGAGGTCGGGGTGGAAGGTGTTGGTAAAGTGGATGAACTGTTCAACCTCCTCGTGGGAGCACAAGGCAGCGCCGATACAGTCATCGATGTAGCAGAGGAAAAGGTGGGGGGTGGTGCCAGTGTAGTTGCGGAAGATGGACTGTTCCACATATCCTACGAAGAGACAGGCATAGCTGGGGCCCATGCGGGTGCCTATGGCAACTCCTTTAGTCTGGAGGAATTGGGAGGATTGGAAAGAGAAGTTGTTCAGGGTGAGGACCAGTTCAGTCGGTCGAAGGAGGGTGTCGGTGGAAGGGTATTGGTTGGTACGGCGGGAAAGGAAGAAGCGGAGGGCTTTGAGTCCTTCATGATGGGGGATGGAGGTGTACAGGGACTGGATGTCCATCGTGAAGATAAGGCGTTGGGGACCGGGGAAGCGAAAATCATGGAGGAGATGGAGGGCGTGGGTGGTGTCCCGAACGTAATGGGGAGTTCTTAGACTAAGGGGGACAGAACTGTATCGAGGTATGCGGAGATGAGTTCGGTGGGGCAGGAGCAGGCTGAGACAATGGGTCGGCCGGGGCAGTCAGGTTTGTGGATTTTGGGCAGGAGGTAGAAACGGGCGGTGCGGGGTTGTGGGACTATGAGGTTGGAGGCAGTGGATGGGAGATCCCCTGAGGTGGTTTGGTGGTGGGAGGTGCGGTCATGGTCAAGGGGGCGATAAGAGGAGGTGTCCGCGAGCTGGCGTTTGGCCTCAGCGGTATAAAGGTTGGTGCGCCAAACTACCACCGCGCCTCCCTTGTCTGCCGGTTTGATGGTGAGGTTGGGGTTGGAGCGGAGGGCTGCACGTTCTGAGGGTGAGAGGTTGGAGTGGGTAAGAGGGGTGGACAGGTTGAGTCGGTTAATGTCGCGACGGCAGTTGGCTATAAAGAGATCGAGGGCGGGTAAGAGGCCAGCACGGGCTGTCCAGGTGGATGGGGTGTGTTGGAGGCGGGAGAAGGGGTTGTCATAGGGTGGGCGAGAGTCTTGGTTGAACAAGTAGGCATGGAGGCGAAGGCGGCGGAAGAATTGATCAATGTCTCGCTGCGTGTTGAACTCATTAATCCAAGGGCGTAGGGGAATGAAGGTGAGGCCTCTGCTGAGGACTGATCTTTCATCCTCAGAGAGGGGGAGGTCTGGAGGGATGGTGAAAACATGACAGGGCTGGGAACTAGGACCTGCTGTGGGACTGGAGCTGGGGGTGGGGGCGGGGTTAGGCACAGGGGCGGGGACGGAGATCGGCATGGGGGCGGGGTTAGACGTGATGAAGATCGGCGTGGGGGGCGGGGTTAGGCGTGGTGATGGAGATCAGCGTGGGGGCGGGGTTAGGCTGGGGGCGGGGTCATGCGTGGTGACAGAAGTCGGCATGGGGGCAGGGTTACGCGTGGTGACGACTCAGTCTGCAAGTTTCCCTTGAGAGAATCCTGGACTAGAACTCCCAAGTCTCTTTGCACTTCAAACGTCTGAATTTTCTCCCCATTTAGATAATAGTCTGTGCCTCTTCTTCCTGTGAAAGTGCATGACATCACACTTTCCCACATTGGGCAAAGAAGTAGAAGATAGAGTACAATCTCTGAACCTGTCCAAATCCTTCTGCAGCCTCCCCACCGCCTCGATGCTACTTGTCCCTCTACCTACGTTTGTATCGTCTGCAAGCTTCGCCAGAATGCCCTCGGTTTCTTCATTTAGATCATTAATGTATAAAGTGAAAAGGTATGAGCTGAACACTGACTCTTGCGGAACACCACTTGTCGCCGGCTGCCATCCTGGGATGGGCCCCTTTATCCCCACTCTCTTTTTGTCAGCTGGCCAAGCTTCTATCCATGCTAGCACTTTGCTTCTCAGGCCATGGGCCCTTAACCTTCTCCGTAGCCTCCTGGACGGCAGCTTGTCAAAGGCCTTTTGAATTCTAGGTAGGTAACATCCATTGGCTCTCATTGGTCTAACCTGTTGTTATTTCCTCAAAGAATTCTAACCGATATGTCAGGCATGACCACCCCTTGATGAACCCATGCCAACTTTGCCCTATTTTACCACACACTTCCAAGTATTCAGAAATCTCATCCTTCACAATGGATTCCACGATCTTAAACATGAACGAGGCTGTAATTTTCCATCTTTTGCCTTACTCCCTTTTAAAACAGGGGTGTCACATTAACAATTTTTCAGTCCTCTGATTCTAGTGATTCCTGAAAGATCACCACTGACACATCCACTATCTCGTCAGCATCTCCCTTAGAACTCGTGTGTGGTCCATCTGGTCCAGGTGATTCGTTTGCCTTCAGGCCATTGTTTTCTAGCACCTACTCCTTAATGATGGCCACCATACTCAGCTCTGCCTCCTCATCACAAAAATTCAACAGAATATTATTCGTGCCTTCCACTGTGAAGGCTGACACCAAGCAATTGTTCAGTTCCCCAGTCATTTCTTTGTTCCCCATTACTATCTCTCCAGATTCATTTTCCAATGGCCCAATGTCAAATTCTACCCCTCTTTTGCCCTTTTACATCTAATGAAACAGTTACAATCTTCCTTTGTTCCTGGCGAGCTTACCTTCATATTTAATTTTCTCCCTCGTTTTCTTTTTCTTGCCCTATTGTTTTTGAAACTTCCCAATCTTCTGGTTTCTCACTGTCCTTTGCCACCTTATATGATTTCTCTTATGTTTTTATGCTATCCCTGACTTCCCTAAGTCAGCCATGATTGCCTCATCCTCCCTTTACCACGCTGCTTTTTCCTCTGGATGAATCTCTCTTGTGTCTCCTGAATTACTCCCAGCTGCTCCTACCAATGCTGTTCCATTGTCATTTCTGCTAGGTTCCTCTCCCAGACAATTCTACCCAGCTCCCCCCTTATGCCTCTGCAGTTGCCTTTTATTCAGCCGTAATACCATTATCTCTGATTCTATCTTCTTCCTCTCAAATTGCAGAGTAAATTCAGTCATATAATGATCACTGCCTCCTAATGGTTCCTTCACCTTAAGCTCCCTTATCTAGTCTGTCTCATTACAAAACACTAAATCTAGTATTGCCGGTTACCTAGTGGGCTCCTCCACAAGCTGCTCCAAAAAGCCATCCCGTAAACATTCCTTAAATTATTTTTCTTGCAAACCACTACCAACCTGATTTTCCTCGTCCACCTGTGTATTGAAATCTCCCATGATCATTGTAACTTTGCCTTTCCTATACACCTTTTCTATCTCCTAGTGTATCTTGCACCTTAGATCCTGACTACTGTTTGGAGGCCTGTACATAACCACAACTGTGGATTTTTTTAACCTTTCGTGGTACCTCAGTTTTACCACACAGATTCTCCACCATCTAATCGTACTTTGTTTCTTACTAATGACTTAATTTCATTTCTTACTAATAAGGCAACCCCATCCCCTCTGCCCACCTACCTGTCTTTTTGATTAGACTTATATCCTTGAATATTCAGCTCCCAATCCTGATGCCCTTGCAGCCACATCTGTGATGCCCACCACATCATACTTGTCAATTTCAATCTACGAGACAAGCACATTCAATTGTATTCCTTTTTACTGCATGCTTTAAGATGGAACAGATTCAGGTTGTAAGTTTGCTTGCTGAGATGAAAGATTTATTTCAGATGTTTCACCTCCGTGCTAGGTAACATCATCTGTGAGTCTCAGGTGAAGCGTTGGTGTTCTGTTCCACTTCCTATTTGTGTGTCTTGATCTGTTAAGGTGGATGGTATCGTTTCTGCTTTTTCTCAGAGGTTGATAATTGGAGTCCAAATCAATGTGTTTATTGACTGCATTCTGGTTTGAATGCCAGGTCTCATGGAATTTGTGTATCTCTGTTTAGCCTGTCCTAGGATGCATGTGTTCTCTGTCAGTGATTATCCTGCTTTGTGTGTAAGGATACTAGTGATAGTGGGTCATGTATTTTGGTGGCTAGTTGGTGTTTGTATATCCTGGTCACTAGTTTTCTGCCTGCCTGTCTGATGTAGTGTTTGTAGCAGTCCTTGCAGGATATCTTAAAAATGATATTCATTTTGCTGGCTGTAGGTGTGGTCTTTTAGGTTTATAAGTAGCTGTTTCAGTGTGTTGGTAGTTTTGTGAGTTACCATGATGCCAAGAGGCCAGATTACTCTGGTAGTCATCTTCAAAATGTCTTTGTATGGTAGCATGGCTTCGGTTTCTAGCATGTTGTCTACTTGTTTGGGTTTATTGTTAAAGAATTGGCGAACTGTGTTTCTTGGGTACCTGTTGTTCTTGAATGAATATGCTGTATAAATATTTTTCTTTTGCTCGTAGTTCCTTGTGTTGCAGTGTGTTCTGGCCCATTTAATGCCCTGGTGCAGTTCCATTTTTGGGTGTTGGAATGATTGCTTCTGCACTTATGTATCTGGTCTGTGTGTGTTGCATTCCTGGAGGGGGGGGAAGGGGGAACTCTCTGTGTGGAGTTTGCACATTCTCCCAGTATCTGTGTGGGTTTCCTCCGGGCACTCTGGTTTCCTACCACAAGATCAGGTGAATTGGCCATTCTAAATTGCCCATAGTGTTACGTGCATTAGTCAGAGGGAAATGGGTCTGGGTGGGTTACTCTTCGGAGGGTCGCTGTGTACTGGTTGGGCCGAAGGGCCTGTTCCACACTGTAGGGAGTCTAATCCAATTTTTAATCGGCAGCACGGTGGCACTGCTGCCTCACAGCTCCAGAGATCGGGGTTCAATTTCTGCCTCAGGCGACTAACTGTGTGGAGTTTGCACATTCTCCCCGTGTCTGCGTGGGTTTCCTCCAGGGGTTCCAGTTTCGTCCCACAGTCCAAAAATGTGCAGGTTAGGTGAATTGGCCATGCTAAATTGTCCATAGTGTTAGGGGCAGGGGTAAATGTAGGGGAATGGGTCTGGATGGGTGCACTCCGGCGGGTCGTTGTGGACTTGGTGGGCCGAAAGGCCTGTTTCCACGCTGTAAGTAATCTAATCTAAATGTCTTGTTAATTTGGCCTGATTTATGAAGCTGCTTGAATGTAGATGTGATACAGTTTTCTAACTGTGAAGTTTGGTCTGTCGCCACTTATTTCATTTGTCTACTGCTGTGATACTCCTCTTGATCAAAAATACAACTCCCTCTCCTCCCCTCTTTTGTCCACCTCTGTCCTGCCTAAAACACCTGTACCCTAGCACATTAAGCTGCCACTCTTGCCCCGCCTTGTAATGGCTTTAGTATCCCAGTCCCATGTACCTATCCGTGCCCTGAGGTCATCGGCCTTACCTGATAGCCGTCTTGCTGTGAAATGGAATGTGCTTTAATCGAACAGGCATCCCTCGTTCCTTGTTGTGTTCCAGCCTGACCTGTCCCTTCAATTTGATGCTTCTGATTACTGTATTTTCTTCCAGTCTTGCAGATGCCTTCCTGTTGTTGAGGATCCTACCCAGAACCATCTCGTTTAAACCCTCGCTTGTAGCACTAGCAAATCTGCCCACCAGGTTATTGGTACCCCTCCAGTTCATGTATAACCTGTCTCTTGAACAGGTTACCTCTGTCCCAGTGAAGATCCCAATGATTCAAGATTCTGAATCCCTGCATCCTTTAGCCACTCATTCATCTGCCTTTCCTCCTTTACTAGCACGTGGTGCTGGAAGTAATCCAGAGATTACCACTGTCGAGGTTCTAGTTTAACTTTCTTTCCTAGCTGTCTGTAATCAGTTTGCAGGACCTTATTCCTGTTTATAAGTCATAGATTCACTGCAGTGTAGAAACAGGCCGGTGGCTCAACAAGTCCACTTTGGCCCTCCGAAGAGTAAGCCACCCAGACCATTTCCCCTACCCTATTACTCTACATTTCCCCTGACTAATGCACCTAATTAACACCATCCTTGAACACTATGGGCAATTTAGCATGGCCAATTCACCTAGCCTGCGCATGCCAATCACTGGACCACTGTGCTGTGTCTACCTATGTCATTTGTGAAGTATGAACAATAGCTGCTCCCCCTCCCCCTTGGGAACGCTTTGCAGCCACTCTGAACATTCTGGACCCTGGCATCCAGGAGGCACCCTCCTGGATCCTGTTTGCGGCAATAGAATCTCCTGTCCGTCTCCTGTCCATCTCCCTAACTATAGAATTTCCTATCACTAAGTTTATGTATACCTCTACTCTTTCCAGTCACAGTGACCTAGCTACTGCTGCTTTGCACTGAATGGTCATCATAGACAATAGACAATAGGTACAGGAGTAGGCCATTCTGCCCTTCGATCCCTTCATTGTTTTCCAGGGGAATAGTTACAGGGGATTCCTGCAGTTTTTGCTTACTGCTTTTGCCTTTCCTGATGGTCAGCCAACTATTCTCTGCCCTATACCTGAGGTGTAACTACTTCACTAAAACTCTTATCTGTGATATGTTCAGCATCTCAGACGATTGAGTGCATCCATTTCCACCTCCCAGCTCCCTGGCAGTTTTCCAGGAGCTGCAGCTGGATGCCCATCCCACAAGTGTAGTCATTAGGGATGGTGGAAGTCTCCCTGATTATGCCTGAGGAACATGCAACTGTTCTAACTGCCATCTCAACTGCTCTAAGACTAAGGAGATTACCTGTACTTTTAAGTACTCTTTGATACCAGGCCTCAGCCAATCCCTTCTTCAGTACAGTTGACTGCTTCCAGGCTCTAATATATGCGCCAAAGTGATGCCTCTCCATCTCATTTGCCCTCTTCTAAATGTGCCCCTTGTGGCAGTCTCATCCAAATTTTACCTCTCTTCGAAGGGTAGGAAGTTACTAATTATTTAATAGAATTCTAGCTTCAGGTAAAAACTAAATGGAGCGATGTTAGTCCTGTAGAATTTTAGTCTAACTATTATGCTCCACTGTTTGTGTATACAAAGTATATATAATGTAAGGGAAGTAATTTTACAAAATGGAAGCTCACCTTGGTCAAGTTAAATCTGTAGACTGTATTGTCTTGGAATTGTGACTCTGTGTCCTAAATTGCATTTAAGAAAAGCTGCTAACTGCAAAGAGCTAAGCTCTGGGTTTCAGAGCTTTCTTACTTGGCTGGAGTCACCTGAAGCTGAAAGCTACATGAATAGAATGCTCAGAATTGGATGCATCACACTTTAAGGTGTTGAAGTAAAAGGGCAATGGTGACTGCCAGGCAGTCCAAGAGAAATGAGTAGATAGTTGGAGTTCCCTGCAGTCATGGTCGCATATTATTTTCTTGTTTTGGATGCTGGTGATGGTACTAGTTCCTCAAGGTAGTGCATTTGCTGTCAAGTCTCTGGCACCATATGGCTCAGCTATGTAGATGGGAGAAAAAAGAATGGAGGCACAAAAGTGATGGGGGTTTGGGGGGTTATAGAGTCAGTCATATAGCATAGAAACTGAACCTTTCGTCCAACTCTTCAATGCTGACCAAGTTTTCCCAAACTAAACTAAACAATGCATTTGGCTCATATCCCTCTAAATCTATCTTATTCATGTACCAATCCAAATGTCTTTTGAATGTTGTAGTTGTATCTACCACTTCCTCTGGTGGTTCATTCCATGTGTGGACCACCCTCTGCGTGGAAACGTTTGCCACTTCGGTCCCTTTTTAAATCTTTTCCATGTCTTAAAAATATGCCCTCTAGTTTTGAACTCCCCTCCCCTTGAGAAAAGACCTTTGCTATTCATCTTATCTATGCCCCTCATGATTTTATAAACGTCTAAAGTCACCCCTCAACCACCTGTGCTCCCATTAAAAATGTCTCTATCTATCCAGCCTCTCTCTGTAATTTAAATCCACCAGTCTCAATAACATCCTTAAAAATCTTTTCTGCGCCCTCTTAAATTTAATAATAATCTGCCTATGGTAGGGCAACCAAAACTGAACACAGCACTCAACATGGCCTTACCAACATCCTATACAACTGCAATGCAACACCCCAACTCCTATACTGAGTGGTTTCAGCAATGAAGGCAAGAATGCGAAACACCTTCTTTACCACCCTGTCTACCTGTGGTGCAATTTTCAAAGAACTATGTGCCTGTATTCCCCCCTCAACAACACTTCTCAGGACCCTACCATTAGCTATGTAAGTCCTGCCTTTGTTCATCTAAGCAAAATGCAACACCTTGCATTTATCCAAATTGAACTCCACCTTTCACTCCTCAGCCCATTGACCCAATTGATCAACATCCCATTTATAATCTTGGATAATCTTCTTCACTGATGAAGCTGAAAATGTGTTGCTGGAAAAGTGCAGCAGGTCAGGCCAAGGAACAGGAGATTCGACGTTTCGGGCATAAGCCCTTCTTCAGGATAATCTTCTTCACTGTCCACTATACCACCAACTTTGGTATAATCTGTAAACTTATTAACCACAGTCTCTAAATTCTCATCCTAATCGTTCATATTAATAGCAACCAGTATTGGAGCCTGCGTTACACCACTTGTCGCAGGTCTCAAATCTGAAAATCAACCCTCCACCACTCTCCTATCATCAAGCCAATTTTGAGTCCACTTGGCAAGCTCTCCCTAAATCTCATCTGATCTAACTTTACTAACAAGTCTATCATGCAGAACCTTGTCAAATGCTTCACTAAAGTCCATGTAGGCAACCTCTACAACTCTGCCCTCAGCTATCTTCTTGGTCATATCCTCAAAAAAACTCTTTCAATTTTGAGACAGGATTTCCCATGCATAAAGCCATGCTGACTGTCCGTAATCGGTGCTTGCCTCTCCAAACGCGTGCAAATCTTGTCCGAGTCCCCTCCAGCAACTTAGCCACCATGATGTCTGACCGACCAGTCTGTAGTTCCCAGGCTTTTCCTTGCAGGTTTCCTTAAATAAAGGCACAACATTAGTCACCCTCCAGTCTTCCATATGGGGACCCCTTGATTTCTTCTCCAGCTTCACACAATGTCCTGGGATACACTTGATCAGCTTCTGGGGATTTAGCCAGCAAGTGTTTCTTTGGCCAGGGTCAAAGATGTTACGTAGCATTTGTATGACGTTGTTCAAGTGGAAATGTGAAAAGCCAGAAGCCTTTATCCACATTGGTATCCATGATTTGGGTAGAGAGAAAGACCTAAAATCTGAGCTTGGGGAACTGCCTAGAATTTTGCCTCTCTTCAAAAGGTAGGAAGTTACTAATTATTTAATAGTTTTTACCTGAAGCTAGAATTCTAAATGGAGCAATGCAGGACCTTTAAATGTATTGTCTCTGGATTACGCTCAATGCAACGTCAAAGGAAGTACAGACTGAAGGATAAGTAAGGCAGATTACTATGTGTCTGGAGAGATGATGCAGGAGGGATTCTTTTATATTTCAGGGACTCTGGACTTGACTTTGGGAGAGGTGACATCTGTGTAAGATGGATGGGTTACCCATGAATAGAGTTGCTTAGAGGGTATTTTGCTAGTGACAGAATTTTAAATTAGTAGAAGTGTGGGAACCAGCAGAG
The DNA here is from genome assembly GCF_020745735.1 of Hemiscyllium ocellatum. NCBI lineage: Eukaryota > Metazoa > Chordata > Chondrichthyes > Orectolobiformes > Hemiscylliidae > Hemiscyllium > Hemiscyllium ocellatum. Next base: position 49,657,109 of record NC_083425.1, read on the forward strand.
TATATTAGAGAGGAATGCCAGATTATACAACATAATTCCAGAAACAGATAGTAGAATAGAAAGTCAATTTGTTAAATTGAAGTAGGGAAAGATAATGAACTCCATGTCAGGATGTGTGTCTGTGTGTGTGTGTGTGTGTGTCTGTGTGTGTGTGTGAGAGAGAATTCACGGAGTATAGTGAGCAGGATTGGGTAGTTAGAGGCTCAGATTGCCATGTAAAACTATATTAACCAATACAACAACCCTACCTCCTTTTGTGAACACCTTGTACTCAGGAATATTTAATAGCCAGACTTGCCCTCCCACATGCAAAGGAAATGAGGTGGGCCAAGGACGTAAAGTGTCAGTGGATGATGGAAAGACAATGGACAATCTAGAGTAAGACTGATTCAGTGGAGTTGTGCCAACTGCAATGGAGCAAGAACAAAGCTAAGCCAGAGACTGGAACAAAATGTTAGTGGGAAAATCTTGAGGAGTGCTGGGCTACTTTTCAGGTAGTTCAGGTATATTCCCTAAAAACTAAAGGTTGACAATAGATCGAGAGCTCTTTGGATAGAAAAGGAAATAGAAATAAAAGTAAAGAAGAAAGTGTGCAGTGTGTGCAATATTATTGACCAGTGGGCATGGACTACTTCTGTGTCTGAAGAGTCACATAGTGCTGAAGGTTGTGCAGTCATCAGTGAACATCTCCCCTTGTGATCTTCTGATGGGGAGCAGTTGGTTGTTGAAGTAGCTAAAATTGTTGTGCCTATGGAACTCCTGTACAGATGTCTTAGAATTATGATTGAGCTGCAGCCCACTCAGTTTCCCCAGTTCTTATTGACTCCAGTTTTGCTTGAGCTCCACAATATCATACTCTTAGCAACCCCAACCACTTGATATATCCTAATAAATGAAGTTTGTTATTCCTAGAACTAATTTTTAAAATCTTTTATGCACTCTTATCAATGGGGAGGAAATGGCCTAGTGGTGTTATCACGAGACTACTAATCCAGATTGTCATGGTACTAATCCACAGTATCTCTCACCTCAATCTTGAATAAAGCAATGGTGTAGATATACTGTAGTTGGCAGAATTCCAATAAATCATTTTAAATCTGCAGCACTTCTTTTGTGTGGTTTCCTTCTTTTAAAGCAATATCCCTCTCCCATTTTTGTACAGAACTCAAAAATAACAAATGTACCCTTTACAGTACCTCCTGACTGTATAAGCATCTGTTTTTCCATTTGGCTGAAATCTTTATATTATACTGTGGATTTCTGCAGTTGTAAGTTTGACTAATGTATATGCTGTCCTATGCACAGTTCCACCATCTCTATTAGTCTTCTGACAAGATGCAATTTCTGTAAATAACTTTAGGCAGTTGTATTTTCATCTAATCTCAAAGTGAACATGAACAGAAATTAACCTGCGCTCTTCCTGTTTTATCACAAAAACTGAGATGTTAAACACTTTGGCCATTAAGTCTAAACAGAATTTTCAAAAACTGAAGTTTACTTCCTAGAAACTTTGTGGTGAAAGTGCCATCATGTCAAATAAAATCTTTTTTTATTATTGGTGAATGACTGGAGTTAATTTCTATGTTTCTGCACAACTTGCTGAAATGTCCTTCAACTTGTGTAGCTTTGCAAACTGAAGTTCCCTATCGTGTGTTTGAGAGTTTTATCATAGCTATCACTGGAGCCAACTATCAAAAACATTATAATTCCTGGGTGTATTGCAGAGGAATATGAACATATGAAGAAGGCTGGGCCAGTCAGCCCTTTGAGCCTGACCCAGTATGAAGATCATGACTAATCACATTTTAACCATTTTAACTGCATTACTTAACAAGACCAATACAAAGACGACAGGAATAGGTCATTCAGCCCCTTGAGCCGGCTCTGCCATTCACTAGAATCATGGCTGATTTAACAATCCTCATGTCCACTTCCCTGCCCTTTACCCATAACCATTGGTTTCCCCTCTTGATGTCTGTCTATTGTAGCCTGAAATATAGAGAAGGACTCTGTCCCCACAGTTCTGTGGCAAGAAGTTTCAAAGACCCTCAACTGTTAGGACAAATTCTTCCTCATCTTGGCCTTAAATCGGCACCCCTTAATTCCGAGACTCTGCTCTATGTTTCAATGAGATCATCTCTCATTCTTCTAAACCCCAATGAGTCCCAACCTGTTTAGCCTTTGCTCACGAGACAGGCCCTCTGTACTAGTGATCATCTGAGTTAACCTTTTCTGTACTGCTTCCACTGAAATATCTACCTTTTAAATCAGGAGATCAAAACTGCTCACAGTACTCCAGATAGATCTCACCGGCAAGTTAAGCAGTTGAGGTACAACTTGCCCACTCTGAATGTAGGTTTGCTTGCTGAGCTGCAAGATTCATTTTCAGATGTTTTGTCACCATCCTACGTTGCATCATCAGTAAGCCTCTGGACAATGCAATGCTGATAACTCCTGCTTTGTATTTTTATGTTTGGGTTTCTTTGGGTTGGTGACGGCATTTCCTGTTCTTCTCAGGGGGCTGCTCTACATGGTTCCTCTGTGCTGTAGTGTGTGGTGGCTCATTGAATAACGTTCTGATGCAGCTTCATTTGTGGATATTGGTGCGATTGCTTCTGTAGTTCAGTGTTTGGTCTGTATGTGGTGTTTTCCCGTAGACACTGGTTTGAAGTTCCCCATTGGCTGTTAGCTCTACTGTGACATCTATGAATGGCAGTTTGTTGTTTTCCTCCTCTTGACCTCGTGTGCTGCCCTTGCCCTGGCTGCCCCCCCTCGTGCCCTCCCTTGCTCCAATACTCCCCTCTAGATTTTCTTGCTTCCCCAGTCTGATATTATCAGCAATGACCAGAAGGGTATCCATAAAGTTTAAAATCAGAACATCGTCTTCAGTTGACGGCATCGCCAGTTGTGTATCTGCCAGGAGAGAAGCTTAAGTCATTTGCTGCTCTACCTTTTGGACCGGTATCCAAGTAATCCAACTTGTAATTGTACATACTTAGAATGAGAGCCCACCGCTGAATTCGACCTGAAGCTACGGCTGCACAGCCTTGTTCTCTTTTGACTAGGCCCTTGTAGGGATATGTGTTCAGTTATTAGTACAAATTTACGTCCTTAAAGGTATTGGTAGAACTTTCTCACAGCAAAGATGACAGCCAAATCTTCCTTCTCTATTTGGGTGTATTTGCACTCTGCATCAGCCAAAATCCAGGATGTGTACATGAGGCATTTCTCTCCATTGGGCCATTTGTGAGCCTTCCCGATACCATATGAATGAACTTTGAATAATAATTCACCAATCCAAGGAAAGATCTCAGCTCCAGTACAGACTTGGGAGATGTGGTACTTTTTTGATCATCCCTCCTTTGTATTCCAATGGGTGTAACCTGGTTTTTGTCAACTCTGTAGCCCAAGTACGTCACATGGGTGTCTGGAACAGATCTTTCCTTTCTGAGGCATGCACCTACCTTGGAAAAATATCTAAGGGCTGTGTCCAAGTTCTCCCGGTGCTCCTTTTGGTCTTCCCTGTTATGAGCATGTCATCCAGATAAATGGTGACCTAAGGTAGACCTTGTAAAATGTTCCTCATCGCCCACTGATAAAAGGCACAGACTAGTGATACCTGAAATAACGGTCTTGTATATTGGTTCAAACCCTTACGTGTATTAATTGTAGCATACCTCTGGGAGTCCTCATGTATCTGCAGTTGCAGGTACACATGGCTCATGTTGCGAAGTGCATGTGTAAAATGGGGAAGACATTGTGTGGTCCCTTTTAAAAGTTGCAGTTTTTGGCGCTTAGAGTTAAAATGGATATCTGAACGGCACTATAAAATGTAGCTACATAGTGCCCAAATTGAAACATTTTGAATCAAAAAGCCAAGCAGTGTTTTTATCAAGACAATGAGTCTTCTCCAATTTAGCCAATCAATTAAAATCAAGCACTTTTTGATATTAAAAACCAATTAAATTTAAATCTGATGGGTTTGACTACCTAAAGCCAACCCAATTGTAAAGAAATTAGTCTGTTGTTATGGGTATAAAAGATAAAAGCATTTGGAAAATTGAGGTGAGCAAACTGAAGCGATAACTTTCAGCTCTCCGAGAAAGCACCATCTAATTAATAAAGGTACCGCAGCACTCTTAGCTAATATTCCAGACAGCAGAATTCAGAACAGAAGGTGAGGAGCATTCAGGAAGATGTCTCCGAGCTGTAATTTTGAGAATCTAAATTCTATTGTTTTATTAAAAATTGGGACTTTTATTCATTGAAACAGCATATCATTAGGATTTTGTTTTATTCAGGAATAGTTAGTAGTTAGAGAGTAGTTGTTCAGTTTGTTAATTTGCTCACTATTGGAGTTAGATAAACAAATTGTTACTTGTTGACCATAGAGTGAGTAAAAAGATTTCCTTTCATTTAACCACTCCTTTATGTCAGATTCGGGGGGTGAGAGGTATGTTATACCACTTATCACTGTATTTTTAACAGATTATGAGGTGAGACAAGCTTCTCTGGATGTTTCGGTTTTAGTTATCAGAGAGAGGTCAATCTCCGTTTCATAACACTCATGTTCAGCTTTGTGAGGGATGTAGATAAGATGACTAGGAAAGGTCTTTTCTCAGGGTTGGGGTAAGTCCAAAACCAGAGGGCATTGGTTTAAGATGAGAGGAGAAAGGTTTAAACTGGACAGTGTTTTCACATGGTAAGTGCATATGTAGAATGAACTGCCAGAGGAAGTGGTAGATACAGCTACAGTTATAAAATTTTAAGATGTTTGGACAGTTATATGGATATGGGCCAAACACCGGCAAATGGGTGTAGTTTAGTTTAGGAAACCATGGACCAGTTGGGCTGATAGTTCTGCTTCTATGATTGCTCTTTGACTCTGTACAATATTCCTCTCTGGATAATAATCCAATTCCTTCCTGAAGGCCTTGTTTGACCTGCCTTAACTACATTATCAGACAATATATTCCAAAACCTAACCACTTATTGCATGAAAAGGTTTCTCACATTTCGACTGCTGCTTTTGCCAATTACTTTAAATAGGTGCTCTTTCATTCTCAATCCTCACTGAATTTTGGCATGGGTGAACATTCTTAAATCTAAACATACCAAGTTGCAATAGCTCCTTCTACATTTTATCTTTAAAAGCACACTATCTTCCTCTGTTGAACATATTTCAATATAATGCAATTTCTAATTCTTTTCTGATCTTTTACTTCCAAGTTGCTTCCTTTGTACATACATCCTTGTGAATGCAACTGGAAATTTAGCTGGATTATTCTTTTCCACCTGTTTCAAATGTTGAACCTCAAACTCATGCTTTTTTGCTTTTACTATCTTGCATTTTGTTTTTGCTATTGCTTTTAAATTAAACTTTTTGAATTGTTGTAGATTTATAGATTACTTACAGTGTGGAAACAGGCCCTTCGGCCCAACAAGCCCACACCGACCCGCCGAAGCGCAACCCACCCATACCCCTTAACTAACACTACGGGCAATTTAGCATGGCCAATTCACCTGACCCGCACATCTTTGGACTGTGGGAGGAAACCGGAGCACCCGGAGGAAACCCACGCAGACACGGGGAGAACATGCAAACTCCACACAGTCAGTCACCTGAGGCGGGAATTGAACCCAGATCCCTGGCGCTGTGAGGCAGCAGTGCTAACCACTGTGCCACCGTGCTGCCCCTAAGGCACTCCAAAAAAGTCTCACTTGAGACTGGATTTGAAATCCCACAAATAGCCCTCAATTTATTATGATCTTAATGGTAGTAGATAACCTTTGAAAAGAAATACAGACTCTGCATGTTATTTCACTTAGTGACAAGATTTTGTCTTTGCAATCAAAACTTCTATTCAAGAATTAAAGCAGGTGCTACTTAAAACCTGCACGTAATATATAATATTACGACAAAACTCTTGGCAGTTTTTGTTTTTGTTTTAAACCTTGGTTTGACCTATACTTTAAAGATCTTGGTTTTCTTGCACTTCTCTTGCGACCAAACCAAGTTGACTCTCCGCTATCAAGAATTCATTTTGACTCTCCGCAGTATTCCTGCTCTCAAAATTGAGATTTTTTTGAGCCACCAGCATTGTAAGACGTAGAAGATTTTGGTGCAGTATGTTTGTAATGTCTTGCTTCCAATAAATCTAATACTGAAGAGTGATTGACTTCAGTTCTGTTTCTTCACAAATTAGTTATAAGAAGCTGAATCAAGGTGCAGTTACATCACTGCCATCTCAGTTTTGAATTTAGGTTGTAAGGCAATAACATGCCAGAAAATTTCTATTGTATATAAATTGAAAGTGGTAATTTTGTATTTTAAATAGTTTACTGCCAGATTACAGACTCAGTATCATAATCAGATATTTGTTTATCTTCCTAATGCATAAAATGCAAGATTGTTTTAAGTTTTGTAATCTGCTTCGAGACATTTTCTAATCAAACATACAGCGATGTTATTGTGCGCCGCGGAGCAGGACTGGATCCTGGACCTTCTGGCCCAGAGGTAGGGATACTGCCATTGTGCAATAAGAGCCCATGAAATCTACATTGTGTTGTTTTATGATAGTGATGTAAGGCATGCTTCAGGTAAATTGCTGTTATTATTTAAAACACATTATTGGCTTTAATAGGGTGTAGCATCTCTGGCTCAATACTTAGGTGCAGTAATAGTCCAGTGTTATTATTACTGGACTGTTAATCCATAGACCCAGGTAATGTTCTGGGGATGCAGGTTCAAATCTTGCCACAGCTGGTGGTGGAATTTGAATTCAATAAAATACCTAGAACAAAGCACCTAATGATGATCAGGAATCTGTTGTCAATTGTCGCAAAAAAAGTCCTTTTGGTTCATTTGTATATTTGGGTAAGAAACTGCAAAGTATCTGCTCATTTTTTTTCTGCTATTTCTTTATTCCCCTTACTACTTATGCAGTCTCTTTCTAGCAGCCTTGTATAGGCCCATTCTTGTGTCTCCTATCTTCTAGACACCTTAAACTTCCCATTAATTCTCACCACATTATATATATAATTTTTTCTTTTATGCTGTTCCTGACCTCCATTGTCATGGTTGCCTTGTTTCTCTCTTCTCCCCCCCCCCCAGTATGGTTCGTTCTTGGGATGAATATCTGCTGTGCCTCCTGAATTATCCTGCCGTTGCTACTCACCATCTTCCCATCCAGCCAGCTCCACTTCATACCTTTGTAGTTACTATTACTCAATAGTAATAGTGAGATATCTGATTCAAGCTTCTCCCCTTCAAACTACTGGTGAATTCTATTCTATTATGGTCACTGTCCCCTCGGGGTTCCCTCAACTTAAGCTCCCTAATCAAGTCTGCCTCATTACATATTGCCAAATCCAGAATTGCCTGTTCCCTCGTGGGCTCCACTGCAAACTAAGCTCAAAAAAAATCTTGTAGTTGTTCCAGGATTTGCTTTTCCTGAAATCTGCTACCAACCTTATTTTCCCCAGTCCACCTGCATGTTGAAGTCATACCGTGATATGGTTTTTCTGTCTTCTAATTTATTTTCTTCCCCACATCCTGACTACTGATTGGAGGCCTGTACACAAATCCTATCTGGGTTTTTTTCTCCCCTTTTGCAGTTCCTCAACTCTAACCATATAGATTCTACCCTTCTGCGGCAATATCACTTACTATCCATTTAATTCAATTTCTTACTAACCAAGCAACCCTGTGCCTTGCTTATCTGCCTGTCCTTCCGATAGAACATGTGTTCTTGGATATTTAGTTTGGAACAGTGATCCCCTTGAGCCAGTTCTGATACTACAACGTCATAGCTATCAATTTCGGTCTGCACTACAAACTTATTTATCTTGTTTTGTATACTGTATGCATTTAAGTACAAGTCCCTCAGTCCTGTGTTGATTACCCGCCTCCTCATAATTGTCCCATTATCTGCTGTGCCTCAGGTTAGATTTCTGGCCATTTCTATCCTGTTTGTCCTACTACTTGTTCTGGCAACTTTAACCTCTGCTGACCCCTCCCTTTTAACTTTTTCCACAGTTTTCCATGCACTGAACTCCGCCACTCCAATCCCAGCTATACAATTTGCCAGTACTTATGCCAAATTCAAACCTGTTTCTCCCATATTAGTCTTTGAGGCACACATTTACCTCTTTAATCTTGTTGACCCTGGGTTAAGTTACTCATGCTCAGGTAATAATCTGGAAATTATTACCTTTTTAGTTTTGCTTTCTAGTTTAGCCCTTATTTGCTCACATTGCCTCAGCAGATCCTCTTATTCCATCTATATCATTGGTACGTACATGGACTACGTCAACTGGATCTTTTACCCTCCCACTCCGTGTTCCTTTGCAGCCCAAATGAGAGACCTGAACCCGCTACCAGGCAGGCAACACAGCCTTCGGGACTCTCGATCTCGGCCATAGGAATGGTTCCTATTCTCGCAATTACAACTAAGTTTCTCATTTCTCAGCCCTCTTCAATAGTTCCCTGTGCCACAGCTCTATGGTCCATTTTGCTAATCCTCCCCACAGCCCCACACAGCAAGAGCCTGTCAAGGACTGAGACTTCTTCAGTGGTACCTCTAGATCTCTCTACTTGTCTGACTCGTAGTAACACTCTGTTGTTCCCTGATCACTGACTGAATTTGATATGGTCAATCTAAGGTGTGTGATTGCTTCCTGAAACATGGCGTTCAGGTAGCCACCACAAGCCCAGCCTGATGTGTCACAAGATTCCACACAGATTCCCCAGTGGACCCTTGGAAGCAGCCAGTCAAAAGAGCAGCTCTCAACTTTAACAACCACTGGTATAGGATGGCCATTCGCCCTTTGAGAGCACGAGTCTTGCTGCACAAGGTGGCACAATTCTGTTACTGTGTCCATGATCTTCCTCATTTACCAGTGGCACTTAGTTTACTTCATTTAGAGACAGTACCTCTTGGTCTTCTCGAACACCTCTGCAAACTGAGGAGAGCTTCTACTGCAACCCCTTCACGTGGAGATTATTTGGCAGCAGCAGAAAATTACTGCTGGTTCTCAGCTTGTTGAAGTCTTATGCCAACTCCGTTTCATTGCCCACAGCAATGATAACACCTGCTATGGCTGGCTCCATTCAAGGCAGTTGCAATGAAGTTGTGGCAAATATCAGAAACAAAAAACCTTTTTTCGTAATGTAACTTTATAGCAGTCACAGCAGACCATAGGCCTTGTCACAGTAGGACATAGAGACCTCTGAAAAGGACAGCTGTGGAATCTTCTGTGAAGACATCTGACACAAAGTCTTATGGCTTGTGCTGCATACATTTGAATATTGCAATGTACTAGGAGATTTTAAATCTGAAAGGATGATTGCACCTCTTCCCACCCCACCCCACCCCCACCCAAAAAAAAATTACCCACAAGCTGTAGATATGACATTGATGTAATAGGAGTGATGCTACATTATGCCTGCCCCCTTATCTGTTCATTGCTGCCAAACAAGATAAGCTGCTTGGGTTTCTCTGTGCTAAAAGACAAGGTGAAACAAAAGTACTGTAAGCTTCTGTGTTTTGAATGAAGTGGCAGTGAACAAACAGGTGAGGTGAGGTTGAGGTGCTGAGAGTGTGTAAGCAAGCACAAAGTGAGTGAGCCCTGAAAAAGCAAGGTAACAATCCTGAAATGCACCCAGTTGTGATCCATGAGGTGGGTGGCTGTCTTGATGAACCAAGTATCCTTTTGGCAGTTTTGCTGTGTAAAGTGCCATCAAGATTTGAAGTGCTGAGCTATTTTGGAATATAGGCATTCGCTGGATTTGCAAGCACGTAGAAAATCCCAGTGTGTTGCCATCACTAGTTAACCATCCTGATTTTCATGACAGGAGTTGATACCATTTAGTCTCACCAGTACCTGGGAGAATAACAATGTGCACACAAATGAGGACAAATGAGCTAGTAATGAGAGATTAATAAATGTAAATAGGACACTTCCTTGAGTGAGATTTTCATCAAGCTGTTGAAACCTTTAAAGGGAAATTTGGACTTTTTCTTGATGTTCAAAATCTAGTTTTCATTCTCGCTGCATTTTCCCAACATTGTCACCAGTGCCCGCTTCATTCATATGCTAGCAAAAGTTCGTTCTTTTATTTGTTTTCTGTTCCCTGCTTCTGCTCCAGATAATGCTGATTCTTTGGTGAACGCTGAAGTGTGTGCCTTTTGGCAATGCCTCTGAGCAAATATCTCTTAATCAAATAATGTAGTGTTAGCTGTGGTGGCTATCAATATGCTGCAGAATAGTTCCAACACTGGACATCCAAGAGACAGTAATCAGGGAAATATAACTTGTCCCAATATTCTGCTCACTTCCCACCAAGCTGCAAATTTAATTAGATGGGGAGTGAACCTGGCTCCTCAGTCATATGTCTAATCATCAAAGTAGTTTAAGTGGGTGAATCAGAGGTGAAATGGCTCATTCGTCTCTTTGAAGCACTGTGTGCTTTCCAACAAAAGCAAAAACATTTAACTTTGTCATGCTCACCTTATTTTCTAATCTTATTCTTTGTGTTTTAAATTATTCTAAAAAGCCTGAATATTTTGTAAGGTAAAATAAAATTGACATTGTACCATGCTGTACATTAATACATGAACATAATGATGTTATTATACTAACTTGAAAATAACAATGATGACTGGATTCTCTCATTTTAAAATAAGCCTGTTTTATTCACCGTATTGTTGATTATTATGTTCATTAATTTTAATGGCTTGTAAGATGATGAATTTTGCAGAGGAAATTACGTGATTTAATTCAGTAATATTATCTGATAATTAAACTTGCATAACACTACTGATCTGACATTCCAAGCAACCTTGCAAGCTAATTTTGATGTTTCGGGCAAAGAGAAACATTCTGTAATTCCCAATAATTATTAAGCCACTGAACTTTTGAGTTTTATTTTGTTTCAAAATAGCTGAGGACTACTGTGCAGTGACAACTTTCTCAGAACTGACAGGGTCACTCAATCCAAAATGTTAACACTTTTTTTTTCTCCACAGATGCTGCCAGACTTGCTGAGCTTTTCTAGCAATTTCAGTTTTCGTTGCTGATTTACAGCATGCACCATCCTTTTGGTGTGTAAGAAAATAAATAACGAGTGAAGACTAGCAGGTTTATCAAGCCTGTCCCAAACAGCAATAACACAGTCATGATTTGGAGATGCCAATGTTCAACTGGGGTGTACAAAGTTTAAAAATCACACAACACCAGGTTATAGTCCAACAGGTTTAATAGAAGCTTTGGCTTTTGGAGTGATGCTCCTTTATCAGATGGTCATGGAGGAGCAGTGCTTCCAATTAAACCTGTTGGACGATAACCTGGTGTTGCGTGATTTTTAGCAATAATGTAGCTCACATCCTCCATCACTAGTGTTATTTCCTTTAACTCACACTTCTCACAATCTGTCAAATAACAACGTGATATGTGATCCTACAGTTTTTAAAATCTTAGGCTTGTTCATTGGCATCACCAGTAAGATTTCCATGACTCTTCCTGCCAATTAAACTACTTCAGGTGATCACAGTAAATATTAGGCAGTAGCACATCTTTCCACTTACCTTTTTTTATTAATGCCAGTGAAAGAACCTGACCAGCTCAATTTTGGCATGTTGCAGTGAGTTTGCACTCACTGCCAATTTTCAGCAATTCTCTATGAAAGTAAAGCCTCCTAGAATCTAGCCTACTTTTAATGCTTGATTGGCTTAATATACATGATTTCTCATTTTTTCCTAACACAATCAATTCAAGTAGGTTGTCCACACATGCTGTCAGTATTTCAGACACTTGAATTAAATCACCAGTGAGTCTTTTTTTTGGAAAAGACCCTCTGTGATAACTAACAATTTTAAACTGAGTCTGGGGTCAGACTGGTTATTGAAAGGGGAAACATCCAAAAATGACTGCAGCTTTATGGCTTATCTTGAGGGAGCAATGAAGGGCTAGAGAATGGTGTGTGTGTAGACTGGTTGAGATGTTTGAGGGTGATGGAAGGGGGGGTTTCAGGAGATGTGGTTTAGAGATCTGGACAGATTTGGAAAGAGTGTGGTGTTGAGTTGAAGATGAAGTCTGTGGTGGGATGCTTTTAGGAGCGAGTTTGTAGGAATATTCATGGTATACAAGTTAGCTTGTTGCAATTAGAAAACTCTCCAGTGACACTTCGCCCAGAAAGAGTGCTATGAAGTTACATAATTGATGCATTTAGTTCTTCTCATGTTTTTACTTGTCAGATGTCCTAAGATAAAATGGTTTGAAAAGTCACACCATGTTAAAATGAAAGTATAGCACATGCTTTAAAAAGGCTTCAACAGCTTTATCTCTCAATGACAAATTAGTAACCGGCCATTGACCTGCCTCTATTAAATTGGAAATTGGTGGGTTTCAGGAAATTTTGATTCCTGTTTCAGATTTTAAAAGTTTTTGTCTGTCTTAAACCAAATTACCATTTTTGGAAGTTGAAACTATTCTCTAGAATTGTTATGCTAGATTGTGTTCACTATATATACTAATATTCTGTGTCCTTGCAACAGCCTCTTGGGTTTTGTCCTGCATCTTCAGCAACTCATGAAATAATTCCCAAGGTTCCTTCCTTATTTTGTAGACTTCAATTTAGAATCGAGCTTTGACATATGGTTGCTCGCCGACAGCCATGTGCAGGAAACTAAATGGCATCTGCCAGACATAGACCTGCAAACATAGACCCATTTACTTCCATATGAATTGCAGTCTGATTCATTCCATTCATGGAATATCCTAGAAATTGATGTCAAAGCATTGCTCTAATTTACTGGAAGGAGAATTTTACTTTGTGCCTCAACAGTATATAATCTTAGTCATTAAGGAAGTCTCTGCTGAAAAGTGATCTTCGGTATGCATAAAAGAAATCAGGCATATTCTGTATTGGAAAAACAAGATGCCCATTTGCACAAAATGCTTGAGGTTTGTGTATTTTAAAAACTATTCTCTCCAAAAAATGAAAGCTGCTGTAAACCCAGAAGAAAAGTTTTATTGGGGATATTTCAAAAAATGTTTGGACCAAGAATCATAGTATCAGATTATGTTGAGTCTCTACTTTCCAGTTGGCAAAAACTTTGTACATTTTCCATTGAATTGGGAAGACCAGTGGATGTGTCTCAGTGGGACTGTGAAGGACAGACAGAGGCACACAGTGATATGACTAGAATGTATGAGGTTTGCTGTCACCCAAATCTTCCTCCCTTCATGGAACTGGGCGAGTCTCAGTTCTATGATGTTCCTGGAACCTAAGTTCCTGGTAAAGGCAGTGCTGCTTATTTAAATAGATAATTTCAATCATCTATCATCTTGTTAGATGAAATACCAAAATCAGGAAGCATTGGAAATATGGAGGGCAAATGGCTGGAGGAGAGAAGCAGAAGCAGGCTTTTTTTTTCTGATTTCTGCAGACTTGGAAATTCTGCCCACAGAAACAACCTGATGCAAATATCAATCTGGTTAGTTAATCTGATGACGTGTTTGAGGCTGTGAAGCGGATGGAATTGTTTAAAGTTAATTGCTTTCATAGAATTCCTACAGTGTGGATGGAACAGGCCACTTGGCCTATTGTGTCCACACTGACCCCTTCCCCCTACCCGGTAACCCTGCATTTCCGATGACTAATCCACCTAACCTACACATCCCTGGACACTGAGGAGTTTAGCATGGTCTATCTATCCAACCTGCATATCAGGAACACCCGGAGGCAACCCACGCCGACTCTGGGAGAATGTGCAAATTCCACACAGTCACCCAAGGCTGGAATCGAACCTGGGCCCCTGAAGTTGTGCATAAATAGCTTTGTAATATTCGATGTTTTCTCTCTTGAAAGGCCTTTCTTGAAACCTGGAAGATAAAGAGATGGATAGATTCTGGATTTGCTTTGATTTATTCTAATAATTGACATTTTTTTTACAGGATCAAAGCCTGCTTTCCACAAAGCATTTGGTTGCTAGCTCTAAAAATAGAGTAAAACAGAGTAACCAAGAATCAGTAGACCATGTGACCAGCATGTAGTCCTCCTAATATTTTCCCCCACCCTCTTTCTGTGACATTAGGAGCCTGGGCCAGCTAAAGTAGCAGTGACAGGTTCAGGGATCCCTGATCCAGAGAAGATTCCAGATTCACGGTCCAGCCTGTGGCAGGAGGAGTTTCATGGTAGAGATGTGGAAACAACTCCAAATTGGCCTGTTCCTGATGGTGGTTCTCACGGAGGACTGTTTTCCTTGAGAGAGAGTAAGTAAAGTGCATATCTTTTTGGGTAACTCCTCGGTGCTGCAAATTTAAACTGTACAGTTCAATTTCATTTTGTTTACATTTGTTTTAATAAATTGTTATTTTTCAGGTTGGTACTTCATGAAATTATTAGGGTTGACATTTTTATACTTAAACTCATTATTTTTAAAATCTGAACTCATTGCTATAACTTCCATTGATTTGAATGTTGTTTGTGCTCAAAGGACTTGGGATTTTTAAATCACATACTTGCTTTCTGTCCAGAATTTGTATACAGTACAACCTCGATTATCCAAACGAGGTGGGCAGGGAGTATTTTGTTTGGATAACTGATTGTTCAGATAATCGATCTGATCATAAACAAGCGGTAATTTGTGTGCCAGTTATCCGAACAAACCTTGGTTATCTGGCTGTGCACACCATAATGTTGTTTAACTGATCACTGAATGCTGAGTTGCCTAATGCAGTTTTTATAGGACCTTGAGATCTTGTTTGGATAATTTGGATAATTGATGTTCAGATAATCGAGGTTACACAGTAGTCTGCTCACATCCTCCAGTTATAATTGCAATTATTCATCTTTTTTATTTTACAATTTGCTGTTAGGTAGTCCAAAAGGCCTTTGGTCAACTGAGCCTGTTACAAATTCATTGCAGTTAAGTCTTGACACAATTCCATGCAACCAGCTTAAAAATTTATGTTGGCCCGTATCCACAAGACTTCATTACTCCTTATCCTTTGACATTTTCTAGAAAACTATTTAATTGAAAAATTTTAACTGGTCACTGAAACAAACCAGCTGTACAGTTCTTTTACGTACTTGATTGCAATAATTCAAAAAATCTAGATTGGTCAATGTTGAATAATTAAATATTTTTCCTTGTAACAGCTGTTTATTAATGGAGTGATAGTTCCACATACCAGAGTATCAGAGAGACAGTATGCCGATGTACATACAAGTTCACAATCAAGGAGAGATTGCACATGCTCAAATCATGGTTATTGCCCATTCTTTCGCATGTAATATGTTAGACTAATACCAGCTGGTCTTGAGTGTTTCGGATAAAGGATTGCATACCTGTATGTAAGGAATGTTCTCTGGGGTTGGTGCTCTAATGTTTATATGTTCTGTTTTGGAATAGTTGCTTATAAAATTTGAGCACCCAACCCTACTATTACCCTATGTAATTTTTCAGTACAATTTCTGATATCTAAAACACACAATCCAATGTTTCTTGTAATTTGAAATTTTAGGTGTTACATTTTGAAATGGGTACATCAACTGCTGCATGAATATTGCAGTAAATCTTACTTTTGCAAGAGGGATTTGATTCAGAGCAGGTTAGGTGAATCTTTAGGTTGTAAGAGTTCCAGATTTTCAATAGATGGGTTACTTATTTACACATGGTCATTTGTTTTAAGGGTAGTATGTATTTTAACTTTTCTTTTTCAAATAGGTGATGTCCATCCCCTTGATGTTGTGTCTGATCATAGTTCTGTTAATGGAGATGAGGTGGATAGAGGAAGGGTGCTACCTCTTGATCAGCAGAGGCAAGAAATACGTGTCCTTTCGCCTGCCAGCAGTTCTTCGAGCAAGCACGGTATGGAACCTGGTGGCATTCCCCGTTGTCCATCACCAGTGTACAGTGATCCTTTTCCATCGGCCAGTAGTCTGTTATCGAATGGATCACATATCAGTGGATCAATGAGCTCTTTGGATTCAGAAGCAAGTGGAAGTACAGTAACAAGCACAGATAGTCACCATGCTGAAGCTATGGCCAGCAGAGCTGACCATTCACGAGCCAATAGAGAATTTTATGAAGTTGACATGAGAAAAGTGGGAAAACGGACACGAATAAGAAGTCCAGAGAGAGGTGAAACAGACCAAGTGATTGGGCAAGATGGAAGGTAATGATGCTTCTTAATTTGTAGCATGCTAATTCCTTTGATTTTGTACAGAACTAATTCAGAAAAGCTGGCTAAGTGAGGTGTGGTTATGATTTATTTTTCTGTTTGGCTGTATTTTGGATTGATGTGATTTGTTAAGATGTTGACAAAATGATTGATCAGATAAATATTCTCATAAACATATCCAATGTTCAACAGATTATCTTTTTAAAAATACTTTTTAACGTGTTCTATTCCATATTTTTGGATGCTGACATATGATAAACATTTTGATTGCAAGCAGTAGAATACATGTAGTATTTTTATTTCTTGCAAATATTTGTCATCGTAACCATGCTGTTCTGTTGCTGAACCAAACTGAATTCAAAAATTATTACTGTGATCCTTGTTTTGTTTCTTTTTATTTTGTCACCTTTTAGTTTATCAAATTTTTTTGAAAGTCAAGTATTAGTAAATTTAGTTTATTCCACTCTCTTCCTTCCCCATTAAGATTTTTGTGAAGTTTCTTCTTGTTCATTCTTCTGTAATTAAGCATACATATACTGCTGAGAAAGGACACATAGATTTCCTAGCAGCGTTTCATTGGTACTCCTGAAAATCACAAAAAGGGATTCCATGTGCTAGCAACAATCATATTGCTAGGTTATCATGCTTCAGAGTTTAAAATGTTCCTGCCCCCGTCTCCACTTTGAAAGCAAAAAGTTAACCTCTGACAATTTCTAACATTTGTTCAAATGGACACAAGTACAAAGACTGTTCTTTCCTCGTAGCTTTCACACTTAAAGCTCCGTAGGGATTATGGTAGAGTCATGGAGATCTACAGCACAGAAAAAGTTTTCTGACCCAATGCATCAGCAACAGAGAAATACCAGCACTAATTCAATTTTCCAGCACCAAACCTTGTATCCCTTGGTATCACATGCACATGTAAATAGTACGAAAGTATTATAGAAATGAAATTGTAAGTAAGAATCCTAAATAATTTTGGGCATGGTATTCACTCATTTTTCAGCATCTCCTGCTTTTCCCAGTTGTACAGGCTAAGATTGATTTTAGCACCCATTGGCAGCTGTGCAGCGATGAATAGTCTGAAGACTGTTGATGCTTTCATCCTGATCTTTTTAGTATGCAGGAAGACTAATGCCATTTGATTTTGGCCCTGATATAAAATTCATTGTGTTTACACTAAATCTTTACTAGCTCAGAATCCTGTTTTCAAACTTGACTCATTGGCACACACCACATGCTCACTTTTGACTTAAGTGTGTGGGATTGCATTGAACTCAAGATCTGTGATGATCCTGATTGATAGTTCCACGCAGTACTGAGGGATTGCTGCACTCTCTCTTCTGTTCCTTTCTTTTACTTTTGGTCTGAAGCAAAGCTTCTCATATCCTCTCCATCATAAAGGCCATTTGTTTGACACATTGTTACACCCAAATTTTGAATGACCTCCTTTTTGTCTCACTCCTACACTGTAAAGACGGTAAGGTGGCATGGTGGCTCAGTAGTTAGCATAGCTGCGTCACAGTGCCAGAAGGCAGTGGTCCAAAATCATTTTCTCAGCAGCATAGCCAAAATGCTACTTTCTGCATGGAACCTGCCTGACAATTTCTCTCCCCTAATTAGTCATTGCTCTGTATCTGCGAGCATTAATTTCCTGAAACCACCCACAAATGATGAATTTGTAAGCGCGAGCTTAATAACGTATGGTAAAAATAGGGTTAGGATCTTAGACCCCAAGG
Organism: Hemiscyllium ocellatum; assembly: GCF_020745735.1. NCBI lineage: Eukaryota > Metazoa > Chordata > Chondrichthyes > Orectolobiformes > Hemiscylliidae > Hemiscyllium > Hemiscyllium ocellatum. Next base: position 49,675,039 of record NC_083425.1, read on the forward strand.
TTATTTTATGGGTTAAAATAAACAGCGAAACATCTAGAATGATAGTTAATATTAATAGAATAAAATGTTGTGATGTATTATAACTTGTCAATAAAGTTCTATATCCAGGGCTGGGTAAGTTATGGGTGGATACTGGGTATGGAAGGGGAAGATGGTGCAGACATGTCTGTCTTCCAGCCATACCCCACTACCCTGATGATGCACCCTTCTCCTCTATCTCCATCCAGAGATGTCCTTAACCTGTCCATCCTTCCAAGTACTAATGCCCTTATAGAGGATCAAGGGGAAGAGCTCTGTACCAAAACAGGTCAGAGGGGAAGAGCAAGATTGCTGCTTAAGTGAAAGTGGTCACGCTTAGTGGGTTTTGAATGACTGGTAACCTACGTGAATCGGCAAATCTATGATTTTGTGATGGGGAGGAATGACCAACTGTAACGCTGAAGTGTTCTTCTGTGACACTGAGCTCATCTGAGTCACTTTTTGAAAACCTTGCAACATATTCTACCATGTTCAAATGTAACATTGATTTAAGTAAAATTTTGAACCAGTCAAATGTTGAAATCCTTTAGAACTAACTATCTGTTCTCTGGATGTTACAGTTTTCACATTGCTGCTTTACACAGTACTACCGGATGCAAAAGTGGGTCCCATCACAGTTATCCTCTCTGTCATCAAATTCTCATCCATGTCTTTGTCATCGCCACAATTTTACGCTGTTTTTGAAATGCCTTCCATTCTCTGTAAACTTCCCATCTAGACCTCTGCTAACTTTCCTTTAAACCATGTTGTTTCCAGTTCATTAATGCCTGCGTTCATTTGTGTTTCTCAAACCCATGCTCACAATTCATTGCCTCATTCTACCATCAGTGTAACCTTGTCTCGCATTCCATCCCTCTGAGAATACTGCATTCCTCCATCTGTGACTTCCACCACACACTTGACTACAGTACTGGGTCCACTTTCTTTTGTCATGTATATAAATGATTTGGATGAGAGTTTGGAAACATGGTTAGTATGTTTGAGGGTGACCACAAAAGTATGGTAGAGTGGACAGTGAAGAAGGTTATCTAGGATTACAAAGGGATCTTGATCAATTGGTCTTGGGCTGAGGAGTGACAGAGTTTAATTTGGATAAATGCAAGGGATTACATTTTGGTAAAACCAGCGCAGGACTTAATACAATTAATTGTAGGACCCTGAGTACTGTTGTACGAGAAATCTAGGGTTCAGGTGCATAATTCTTTGAAGTTTGCATCACATACAGATTAGGGCAGTTAAGACATTTAGCATGTTTGAATCAATTGCTCATACCATTGAGTGTAGGAATTGGGATGTGTCATGTTAAGGTCATACAGGTCATTGGTGAGTCCTGTTCTGGAGCATTGTGCACAGTTCTGGTTTCTCTGCTGTAAGGAGGATATTTTTAAATTGGAGAAGTTTCAGAAATTATTTACCAGGGTGTTATGGGTAATGGAGGATTTGAATTACAATCACGTGATGAAGGGGCTATACTCCTAAAGCTTGTGATTTCAAATAAACCTCTTAGATTATAATCTGGTGTCATCTGACTTCTGACCTGGTCTCACCCTCAGAATGTGCAGCCCTCCACTCCCTCCGCTCCAATCCCAACCTCACCATCAAACCCGCAGACAAGGGAGGCGTGGTGGTAGTTTGGCGCACTGACCTTTATACCGCTGAGGCCAAACGCCAGCTCGCGGACGCCTCCTCTTATCGCCCCCTTGACCACGACCCCACCTCCCACCACCAAACCATCATCTCCCAGACCATCCAGGACCTCATCACCTCAGGGGATCTCCTATCCACCGCCTCCAACCTCATAGTCCCACAACCCCGCACCGCCCGTTTCTACCTCCTGCCCAAAATCCACAAACCTACCTGCCCCGGCCGACCCATTGTCTCAGCCTGCTCCTGCCCCACCGAACTCATCTCCCAATACCTCGACACGGTCCTGTCCCCTTTAGTCCAAGAACTCCCCACCTACGTTCGGGACACCACCCACGCCCTCCACCTCCTCCAGGATTTTCGCTTCCCCGGTCCCCAACGCCTTATCTTCACCTTGGACATCCAGTCCCTGTACACCTCCATCCCCCATCACGAAGGACTCAAAGCCCTCCGCTTCTTCCTTTCCCGCCGCACCAACCAGTACCCTTCCACTGACTGAACTGGTCCTCACCCTGAATAACTTCTCTTTTCAATCCTCCCACTTCCTCCAAACTAAAGGAGTTGCCATGGGCACCCGCATGGGCCCCAGCTATGCCTGCCTCTTCGTAGGATATGTGGAACAGTCCATCTTCTGCAACTACACTGGCACCACCCCCCACCTTTACCTCCGCTACATCGATGACTGTATCGGTGCTGCCTCGTGCTCCCACGAGGAGGTTGAACAGTTCATCAACTTTACTAACACCTTCCATCCCGACCTTAAATTCACCTGGACTGTCTCAGACTCCTCCCTCCCCTTCCTAGACCTTTCCATCTCTATCTCGGGCGACCGACTCAACACAGACATCTACTATAAACCGACTGACTCCCACAGCTACCTTGACTACACCTCCTCCCACCCTGCCCCCTGCAAAAACTCCATCCCATATTCCCAATTCCTTCGTCTCCGCCGCATCTGCTCCCAGGAGGACCAGTTCCAATACCGCACAGCCCAGATGGCCTCCTTCTTCAAGGACCGCAGATTCCCCCCAGACGTGATCGACGATGCCCTCCACCGCATCTCCTCCACTTCCCACTCCTCCGCCCTTGAGCCCCGCTCCTCCAAGACAGAACCCCACTGGTTCTCACCTACCACCCCACCAACCTCCGCATACAACGTATCATCCGCCGTCATTTCCGCCACCTCCAAACGGACCCCACCACCAAGGATATATTTCCCTCCCCTCCCCTATCAGCGTTCCGCAAGGACCACTCCCTTCGTGACTCCCTCGTCAGATCCACACCCCCCACCAACCCAACCTCCACCACCGGCACCTTCCCTTGCAACCGCAGGAAATGTAAAACTTGCGCCCACACCTCCACACTCACTTCCCTCCAAGGCCCCAAGGGATCCTTCCATATCCGCCACAAGTTCACCTGTACCTCCACACACATCATCTATTGCATCCGCTGCACCCGATGTGGCCTCCTCTATATTGGGGAGACAGGCCGCTTGCTTGTGGAACGCTTCAGAGAACACCTCTGGGCCGCCCGGACCAACCAACCCAACCACCCCGTGGCTCAACACTTTAACTCTCCCTCCCACTCCACCGAGGACATGCAGGTCCTTGGACTCCTCCATCGGCAGAACATAACAACACGACGGCTGGAGGAGGAGCGCCTCATCTTCCGCCTGGGAACCCTCCAACCACAAGGTATGAATTCAGATTCCTCCAGTTTCCTCATTTCCCCTCCCCCCACCTTGTCTCAGTCGGTTCCCTCAACTCAGCACCGCCCTCCTAACCTGCAATCTCCTTCCTGACCTCTCCGCCCCCACCCCACTCCAGCCTATCACCCTCACCTTGACCTCCTTCCACCTATCCCACCTCCATCGCCCCTCCCCCAAGTCCCTCCTCCCTACCTTTTATCTTAGCCTGCTTGGCTACTCTCTCTCATTCCTGATGAAGGGCTTATGCTCGAAACATCGAATTCCCTATTCCTGAGATGCTGCCTGGCCTGCTGTGCTTTGACCAGCAACACATTTTCAGCCACAACAATCCAACACTGGCACCTCCACATCATAATTATAAAAATAAGCTGGGACTCTTTTTGACTGGAGTGTAGGAGGTTGAGGGGTGACATTAAAGTTTGTTAGATCATGAGGGGCATAGATAAGGTGAATAGCAAGAATGTTTTTACTAGGTAGGAGTAATTCAAAACTAGAGGACATTTTTCTTCTCTCGGCTTAAAAGACATGAGGGGCAACTTTATCACACAGGGTGGTTCATGTGTGGAATGAACATCCAGAGAAAGTGATGGATGCAGGTACAGTTACAATATTTAAAAGATATTTGGATAAGTACGAGAATAGGAAAAGTTTGAAGGGATATGGGCCAAACTCCGGCAAGTGGGATTAGCTTCGTTTGGGAACATGGTTAGCGTAGATTGACCAAAGGCTCCCATGCCATTAGCTGACTAAGTTCTGAGCTCTTCAACGTTTCTATATCTTGACCTCATTCTCTATTTCAAGATAATCTTAACACATTCCACTTTGACCCCCAAACTTTTAATCATTCCTTCGAATATCATCATCATTACCTCAGTTTATATTTTACACTTCTATAAAATGGTTTGGGTTTTTTTTATGTAAAGAAATGCAGTACAATACAAGCTATTGTTGTTAGTATTTTACTACTTTGTAATGGGGGCAATGATGGCCTAGTGGTATAATTGCTGGACCCAGACACCTAGATAATATTCCTGGGACCTGGGTTCAAATCCCACCATGACTAGATGTTGAAATCAGTTATTTTAAAAAATCTGGAATTAACAATCTAATGATGACCATGAATCCGTTGTTTACTGTTGAAATAACCTACCTGGTTCACTCATGTCCTTAAGGGAAGGAAATTGCCATCCTTATCATATCTGGCTACATGTGACTCCAGACTGACTCCACTTGTCGAAATAATATAGCAAGTGGTGTATTTATACACTGAACTTTAAGACAAGTAATTCTAACTGTGCAAATTTATCAAGCCCATGTTTTGATTTTTAATCTTGGATCCTTTTAGAGTCCGAGATGTACAGCACAGAAACAGACCGTTCGGTCCAACTCATCCATGCCAACCTAATCTAGTCCCATTGGCCAGCACTTGACCCATATCCCTCTTAAACCCTTCCTATTCATAAGCCCATCCAGGTGCCTTTTTAAATGTTGCAGTTGTATCCATCTTCACCACTTCCTGTGGCAGTTCATCCCAAACATGCATCACCCTCTGCCTGGAAAACTTTTTCTCTGTGAACGTCATCTTTTTATTTGCTTGTTCCTTTATTATAAACAGACATGTTGACTTAGCATTGTGATATTAAGTGTTAGTGTAAACATTTAATACTATTAGTTTGGGCTAAGTATTGACTTAAATCCAATCGATGTTTAATTTTGGTTTGAGCAGACTGGGAAATTGCTGAATCGAGACTGAAGTGACAGTATACATGAGTGAAGATTAATTGAATCTTGGTAATTAGATATATGGGCCTTTGGCAGTCTAGGAATAGGTCATTTACTCATTTTCTTAGCAACACCTCCAAGACCAACTGGAACCAAGATCTGAAGAAGACTTGATTCATAAAAGTGAAAATTGTTTAAGACATTGGCAGTACAGACTTTCAGCAGCTAGGGCTATCACGTGTCTCGAACTTAATAGGAATCTGCTGAGTATATATAAATAGATCACTGAGACTGTAATTGAGCTTTATGATTAGCTAGTTAATCTAGGACTGTCAGGAAAACAGGTGAATGGACTATATGAAAATTTCTCTAAAGCACCAGTTAAGAGGTTTGACGTTTTTGTTGTCATGAGGCTAGCATTCTACTTTTGCCCTTAAATGTTGGTCATCCATTTTAATTCAGAATGAGGATATCAGGAACTTCAGCACATGAAGCCTACTTTTTAGATTAGATTAGATTACTTACAGTGTGGAAACAAGCCCTTTGGCCCAAAAAGTCCACACCGACCCTCCGAAGAGCAACCCACCCAGACTTATTTCCCTACATTTACCCCTTCACCTAACACTACGGGCAATTTAGCATGGCCAATTCATCTAACCTGTACATTTTTTTTGGGACTGTGGGAGGAAAGCCACGCTGTCACAGGGAAAATGTGCAAACTCCACACAGACAGTTGCCCGAGCCGGGAATTGAACCCAGGTCTCTGGCGCTGTGAGGCAGCAGTGCTAACCACTGTGCCACTATGCCACCGTGCCACCCACAGTGCCTGTTTGGGGGAATCCAAGTCAGACTTCTTTTTTTTTAATTCATTGATGAGGTGTGGGCATCCTTGTAGAAACCATCATTTTATTGTCCATCCCTTATTTCTCAGAGGACCACCTTTGCAGTAGGTCTGGAGTCGTTGTAGGCCAAACCAGCTATTAACAGCAGAGTTTCATCCTTAAATTAACAAATATTGACAGTTCTTAGACAGTAATCATTAGATCAGCTCTCCATTCCAAATTTTAATGAATTCAAATTTCACCATCTACCTCAAAACTTTGGCCTGGGATTTTCGATTACTAGTCCAGTGAAATTATCACTGTCGCCACCTCCCCTTTTTGGATCATTTCCAGTAACAGGAAACCTGTTTATTGAAGGATTCCCTTTATTGCAATTTTTTAAACCCTGTTTTTAATTAAGTAACATGTCAAAGAAGTTGTCTATTAGTATGTTGGAAAGACTTGTTCTGGAATGTTGAAATATTCCCATAATTAGACTCCTTCATAATAAAAATTACTAAACCATTAAGCATACAAATTGCGCTGTGAAAAACATAATACAATATGTTGTTTTCCCTCTTTATTGAACATCATATTGTTGTTCAGACTTTGTGTTGTGGCAGCAATGCTGTTCTGATGTACCAGGATTTATGCTACTCTAAAATGGTTTAATCACAGCTAGTTATTCTCCTGAGAATTTGGATACCTCATTGTACGTATGTTGAAATAATTTTGAAATGGTCAGCCCTTGCAGTTAATTCAAATGACAACGGAAGAATGAACAGTTTTTTAATCTGTGATTTTTTTTCATTTTATTATTGCAAACTTTATAATGTTGTCCCTGGAATTCAGTGAAATGTAATAGTGGACTTGAATTTTTATATTGTATATAGTGCAAAAAATGCCATGCTGGTTAGAGTTCAAATGTAGACTTTCAGCATGTTTGTTTTGGAGCCATTTAACACATTTGCAGTACTGCTACTGGTACAGGTGGTAAGAGCAGTATTAAGAATTAAGTCTGGTGTAACATTTCATTTTCTTAAACAGGTGTCAATTCTGAAAGTTGAGCTAATAAAGTGAAACACATGTTCAGCTTCATTTGAAATACTTGGATGTGCCTATTTGTAAAAGGTATGCGTGTGTTCAACATTTCCCTCTGATGTGTTTACTTGGATCCACAGAAGTTGAATCCTAAGGCACTCAATATTTACTTGCAGAAGGGCAATCAAAAACATGACATCAACTCTTCTGAGGAGTCATATGGCAAAAGTAGTGAATCAGTCACATGTCCTATCCTAGTTTGTGCTCACTTAGCTAGTCTCACCAAGGTAGGGTAGGTATGCTTTGCCTGAAACGAAGGAGGGGGAAAATAATTCCTCCATATTCATGTTGCTTCTAGTTTTTAAAAGGTGATTCAGATGCGTTCATCCCTATATAGCTAAACTGTGCATAAACTAAAGCAATACTGAAGAACACCTTATAGCAGGCAAACTATTATGGAATAGTGATCTGGTAGCTGCATAGTATGTCATTATGGAAAATCTTTCCATATGTCTTTTGACTGTTAGGGCCTCCAGATGCATCTGGTGTCATTGTCATTGTCAGCAATCATTCGCTATCAAGTATGGTTGTCCACCAAGGCAATTCCATGTCACTGATTATGGGTTATGTAGCTCCTTGTGGCTGATGAGCTGAATCTACAACCACACATTAGGCAAGTATTTCCAGGGGTGGACGTTGCTGGCATATCTTTCTCTGGTTCCTTTTCTATATATCTTGCCTGCGGGTTTTCTCTAGAATTGTGTCCCTTCATATGAGAATTTCCTCCAAATCTAATTCATCTGAATGAGGGTTTCCCATGTGTTGACATCTGTGTTGCATTTCTTGAGTGAAGCCTTCAAGGAATCTTTCAGATGTTTCCTATGCCGCTCTCTTGTTTGAGTGCCTTAGTTGAGTTGGGCAAAGAAAATTTGTTTGGCAGTTGGAACTCTGACATCTTAAGCACATGGAAAGACCAGCAGAGTTTGTTTTCAATGGTTATGGCTTTCATGCTGGTGCTATTAGATGCTTTAAGGATACTGACGTTAGTAAGCATGTCCTTCCAGCTGATGTGGGGCATCCATCTTAAACAGCATTGAGGGTACTTCACATATGTCTTGAGATGGCATCAATATTTTGGAAAATTTTAGATAATTGGTACAATGACTGTCATACGCACAAGAATCTTAGTATCAGCACTGATGTCACGATCATTGGAAGACTGTCACCTGAGAGTCTGCAGGAGGCACTGCAGATTGGATGCCATGTTGAATCTCTACATTGATATCAGCCTTAGATGAAAGAGACCTTCTCAGGTGAGGGGACTGTTTCACATTGAGAATTTTCTGAGTTGGCCTTAAGAAAGGGATGGACTGACTGATTGGAAAAGGATTTGAGTCGTCTTGACATTGAGGCTGAGGATAATTCTTTGGTATACTTCTGTTTAAGTGAGGCTTGAATATTTTCTTCTGAGAGAGCAAAGATTACATTGTCATCGATAAGCTTTTTCTTTGATTTCAAGCCAGTAAGGCTAAAGAGGTTATTTTATCCATTCTGTAGACCACCGGAAAGCTCATTCTTGACAAGATAGAGAATAGTGGCAAGGAACGTGATGGAGAAGAGGGTGCCTGTGATGACGCAATTCTGCTTGATCTCCAAAGAATTCTGTGATATTACCATCTGTGAGCACCATGGTTGACATTCTATTTTGTAGGAGATGGAGGATGTTGATGACCTGAACAGCTTGCTTTTGACAGGGTTTTCCATAGCACTTCCTGATGGACTGAGTCAGCAGTCTCTGTCAAATTGATGAAAGCCACGGTAAGTGGTTGGTGGCGTTCCTGCCATTTCCGTTGCAGTTGTCAAACTGTAAATAGTGTTGGTAGTTACATAATTTGGTCAGAAGTCATACTGACATTCAGGAAGGATTTTCCAGAGTCTGGGAAATGGTGCCTCATGAGTCAGAAGATTCCTTGGTAGCTACCACAATTCACTGTCTCCTTTCTGAGAGACTGGCAGTGGTAGCATCCCTGAGATCAACAATGATTTTGTCTTTATCTCAGATTTTCAGGAATATCTGATGACTATGATGGGCAAGCTCTGCTCCTCCAAGTTTGAAAATCTCCCCGGAACCCCGTCTACTCCTGCAGCTTTTCCATTCTTTATGCTTAATGGTGGCTTCCACCTTCTTAATGTGTCTAATGGTGGCTTCGATGTCTTCCAGGCTAGATGAGAGTCCAAGATTGTCTTTGGAGAGTTGGGAGATTTCCTCAAATGCATTCTTATCAATGTTTGGTTCAGCAGTTCTGTGAAGTGTTCTCTTCATCAGATGTTCCATCCTTGCTGTGCACCAATTTGAGGGCAAGGATGTTTTTGGCTTGGCAGTGAAGATACCCAGGGTCTTGAGCTTGTAAGCAAGAAGCTCTTTAGTTGTCTCAGTCTACCATTGATTCTTGAGTTCCCTGTTCTTGTAATTCTGCCTTTGCTATTTAAGGTCTCTTCTTTGCCCCGCCAATGATGATTTGCCAGGCATGAAGAACTTGCCTCTTGTTGATGAGGTCTTCAGTGATGATGTTACTCTTGTTGCACCAGTCATTGTGTTTTCTAGTCTTACAGCTGATGATTCCTTCACAACATAAGATGATGACTGTTTTCAGCTCTTTCCAGATTTCTTCCACTCCATTAAGACTTTGACATTGTTGGACATTTGCTAATCTGCTGGTCTCTTGAAGCCACTGAACATTGAGCTTTTTTCTGAGCTGTTTCTTTGCCTTTAGCTTTGCTTGTGGCATTTGCTGGACATTGAAGAGCACAAGAGCTGGCGGTTTGTCCAGCACTCTGCTCCACTGATCATTGCTTTGGTCATGAGGACATCCTTTTGGTCTCAGGATAAAATGATGACCTAGTCAATCATGTGCCTGCGCTTTAATCATAGATGCCTTTCAAGAAGCCTTGAACTTGCCTTTTTGGTGGCATAGTGTGTTGGTGAAATGCACTGGCACATAATTTGGGAAGGACAAAGTTATTTGAGATCTGAGTTACCAGGATCCATAGACAAACTGGATGGATGTTGTCAAGTATGGTGTTGTAAAAGCACAGTAGGTCAGGCAGCAACTGAGGAGCAGGAGAATCGACGTTTTGGGCATAAGCCCTCCATCAGAATGGACGTTGGTCTTTATTCGCTCACTGATCTCTCTTTGCATCTCACTAGCTGTTGAGAAACCTGCATCAGCTGAAAAATCACATTGCTCAGCCACATGAAGACCTACGGCGGAAACCCATGACCTTAAGTAGACACTGACCTTGAAAGTGAGGGAAAGCTGGGAATGACCAACTTCTGTATTTTGACACTGAATTATCAATTGTAGGAAGTAGCGAAAAAAAATGATGCAGGACCATTGATTTTCCTTTCTCGGTGTCAAAATTTCCCATTATTAAATGTACTCACTTATTCCTTTTATGTTCAGAGCAATCACCTTATAAGTATTGTAAATAAAAAGTTATTTGTTCATTTTTCACTTTGGAATTATGTTAATAGCAATGCAAAAGGTAGCAACCTAACTGTTGCTGCTTCACATCTGGGAATGAATAGTAGAAAAGTACCAATTTTAATCTTTTCAAAAATTTAAGTAAAATCTTATTAGTGATAAGATAAAAATATTACTATTTAATGAAAGAAAAGTTGTATCCTTAAATCCTGATTAAATGCAGTATGCCACTGGGAATGTACACTAGTACTTCTGTTACCCTGTAGCTGTACCAAATTAGATTGTGGAAATGCATTTGTTCAAATGCACTTAATGGTAAGGTCTTAGCGTGTGCTGCTGAACAAAGAGACCAGGTTCATAGCTCCTTGAAAGTGGAGTCACAGGTAGATAGGATAGTGAAGAAGGTATTGGTATGCTTTCCTTTATTGGTCAGAGTATTGAGTGCAGGAGTTGGGAGGTCAAGTTGTGGCTGTACAGGACATTGGTTAGGCCACTTTTGGAATATTGCATACTATTCTGGTCTTTCTATTGGAAGGACGTTGTGAAACTTGAAAGGATTCAGAAAAGATTTACAAGGATGTTGCCAAGGTTGTCGGATTTAAGCTATAGGGAGAGGCTGAATAGGCTGGGGCTGCTTTCCCTGGAGCGTCGGAGAGTAGGGGGTGACCTTTATAGAGGTTTGCAAAATTATTAGGGGCATGGAGAGGATAAATAGACAAGGTCTTTTCCCTGGGGCAGGTGAGTCCAGAGCTAGAGGGCATAGGTTTAGTGTGAGAGGGGAAAGATATAAAAGAGACCTAAGGGGCAACTTTTTCACAGAGGGTGGTATGTGTATGGAATGAGCTGACAGAGGAAGTAATGGAGGAGAGTACAATTGCAACATTTAAAAGGCATCTGGATGGGTGTATGTTTAGGAAGGGTTTGGAGGAATATGGGCTGGGTGCTGGCAAGTGGGACTAGATTGGGTTGGGATACCTGGTCTGCATGCATATGTTGGACCGAAGGCTCTGTTTCCATGCTGTACATCTGTGTCTCTAAATGTCAGAATGTGCAAATTACTTTACTGTAATTTTGCACCTCCAGCATAAAATGCATATTGGAAATTCTATCTTGAAAAAGTTGTATCTAATTGCCTTTATCACCATATTTGTCAAATAGAGTCATAGAGATGTACAGCATGGAAAAAGATCCTTCGGTCCAACCTAGTTGTTTTATTCTTGGCAGAATGCCAGTCATTGTTTATGAACTAAGAAAAGAGAAAGGAAGTCGAGAATTTGTTTACATATCTTATGTATAAGAAAATAGACAATGAGTCATGAGTTAGCAGCTGCATTAGCTACTCACAACTCTGCACGTCTTTTTAACCTTTCTAAACTCAGTTTTTAGACTAGTATATGGATCTACCTTGGCACTCCACCATATTGTAGCTATTCTTTTCTGTTTTTACTCGTCCATTAATGTCCAAAGCAATTTTTCTGTTCTATTCTTAAAAATTGTTTGTTTTAATTGCCTTGAACTTCATCACATGGTTCAGATGATTAAATCAAGACTGAAAACTTTAAAATTGAGACTGGGAGGCCAGTAGAAGAGTCGATTATTCATTTAATGAAACAAGTACAAGCCATTATTTTCATAATGGGAGATAGATATTTTCAATTTTGGGTTAAAGAAGATAGTGTCACTGTTGTCTGAAAATCATATGTGCATAGAAGAAACATTATGCAGTATTGCCTTTTAACCTATCCGAAATAGTACTATTAGCAGAGGCTTTCTCGTTTTGACCTTTTAAGGTAATAACAGTGATTTCGGAATTTTCCTTAAAAGGCAATGAATGAAACTTTGCAGCAATTGAGTTACCAGCTTTCCCTCAGTAGGTAACTAGTTTCTGCTAGTTATTTGACTTGAGGTTGCTTGGCATGGTACAGAAGACGATTCCCATCTGTTGCTTTCAATATGTTAGAAAAAATGCAAGGAAATGCTGAACATTTGGAACACCTGCACAGTTTGGATTTTTGTAAAATAGAAACAAAAATTTTGGAAGGCTCTGTCAAAGCATATCTATATAGTAATAAATATGAATTAGTAATACTAATGTAATTGCGTCATAAAGAATACTATGATTACTGTAATTTTCCTTACAACATTGTGGGCAACACGGTGGCTCAGTGCTTCACAGCGCCAGGAACCCAGGTTCAGTTCCAGCCTTGGGCAATTGTCTATGTGGAGTTTGCCTGTTCTCCTTGTGCTCTGCGTGGGTTTCTTCCCACAGTCCAAAGATGTGGATTGGCCGTGCTAAATTGCCCATGTTGTCTAGGGATATGCAAGCTAGGTAGATTAGCCATGGGAAATGCATGCTTACAGGGATAGAGTTGGGGGGTGAGCCTGGGCGGGATGCACTTTGGAGAGTCTGGTGTAGACTTGTTGGGGCTGAATGAATGGGCATGTAAGTGTGGGACCGCAGGTGATGAGACGAGGCCCTCCGTGAATATTTCTCCTGTGTTTACCACAGAGAAAGACATGAAGATTTGGGGAGTTTGTGGTCATATCTTGGGGACATCACATTGGACAAGTTGTTGGACATATTAGAATGTATAAAGGATAAATCTCCTGACCCCTGACCAGATATATCCAAGAACACTGCAAGAGGCTAGAAAAGAAATTGCGGTGATCCTGGCTAATGTTTCTGCATTATCGTTAGCCATAGTTGAGCTCCCTGAAATTTGGGGGGTGGTGAAAGTGATGTCCTTATTCAAGAAGGACTGCAAAGAAAAATCTGGAAACAGTAGATTAGTTAGCTCAACATCTGTGGTAGGCAAGTTACTTGAGAAGATTCTGAGGTATAAGATATATATGCATTTGGAAAGACAGGGTTTGATTATGAGTAGTCAGCATGGCTTTGTGATTTGGAGATCATGCCTCCTGAATTTATTAGAGTTCTTTTGAAGTGACCAGGAAGGTTGATGAGGGCAGGGTGATGGATCGAATCTAAATGAATTTCAGTCAGGTCTTTGATAATGTTTCACGTTGTAGGCTGCTCTGGAAGGTTAGATTGCATGGAATCCAAGGGGAGTTAGCAAGTTGGATACACAATTGGCTTGATAGTAGGAAGCAGAAAGTGGAAGTTGCTTGTTGGACCAGAAGCCTGTGACAAGCGAAGTGCCTCAGGAGTCAGTGCTGGGTTCATTGCTATTTATTATCCAGTTCAATGATTTGGATGAGAATGTACAAGGCATGATTAATAAGTTTGCAAGTGACACTAAAATAGACGGTATTGTGGACAATGGGGAAGATCATCAAAAATTGTTTGACCAGCTAGGAATGTGGGCCGAGAAATGGCAAATAGAGTTTATTGTAGGTAAGTGTGAGGCCTTGCATTTTGGAAAGTGAAATCAAGGTAGGAGTTTCCTGGTAGGGCCTGAAGGAGCGTAGTGGAACAGAGAGATCTTGGAGTTTAGGTGCATGGTTCTCTGAAAGTGGAGTCACAGGTGGACAGGGCAGTGAAGAAGGCTTTCGGCACACTGGCCTTCATCAGTCAGGGCATTGAGTGTCAAAGTTGGGAAGTTATGTTGCAGTTATACTGGGCATTGGTGAAGCTGCACTTGGAGTATTGTGTTCAGTTTTGGTCACCTTTCTATAGGAAGGATGTTAGTAAACTGTGATGTGGAGATGCTGGTGTTTGACGGAGGTGGACAAAGTTTTTAAAAATCTGTGTATTCCATTGAGTCAGACTGGTTCTAATTCCAGAGTAGGAATTTATTAAATATCGCATGGATTATAAAAGTTTGGAATACAGACAGATTATAACCTCACACATTTAATACATTGTCTGAGCTGAGATGTCACATTTTTATAAAACCTTAAGTTTTCTCAGGTATGTAACTTGAAAGAAGTTCTGGGATTGATATATCAATGAATCGAAACCGGCAACCCATTCTAAAAGATGAAAGACTTGGAACAGCAAATCTAGATTTGTACAATATATCACATCAGTTGTATGACACTATGATCTTTTGTTCTAAGTTCTGTGTCTTATGATCCTGACTCACTAGCTACCTGACGAAGGAACAATGCTCCAAAAGCTTGTACTTCCAAGTAAACCTGGTGTTGTGTGATTTTTTTTTATGTTATGAAACTGAAAAAAGTGCAGAAGAAATTTACAAGGATGTTGCCAGGACTCGAGGGTCTGAGCTATCGGGAGAGGTTGGACAAGCTAGGACTTTTTTCTTTAGAAAGGGAGGACTGCAGATGATAGCGATCAGAGATCAGATTAGACTGGTGCTGGAAAAGCACAGCAGGTCAGGAACCCTTCATCAGGAATGATGAATCCTGAGGAAGGGTTCCTGCCCGAAACATTGATTTTCCTGCTCCTCGGATGCTGCTTGATCTGCCCTGCCTTTCCAGCACCAGTCTAATCTTGTCTTTTTTTCTTTCGAGCAAAGGAGATTGAAGGGGAATCTTAGAGAAGCTTCTAAGATCATGAGAGGTATAGATAGGGAAAAACCCAAGGAAATCAGAAACAAAATCAAATTACTGAAAAAACTCAACAAGTCTGATGGAGTTATTGTCTCTGATCCAGTCACCCTTCACCACGGATTGTAGTCAGGAAAAGGTTGGTATATAGCTGAAGATAGGGTGATGGGAGGGGTGGAAGGATTAGATTAGATGATTAGATTCCATACAGTGTGGACAAGTCCCAACAAGTCCACACAGATCCTCCGAAGAGCAACCCACCCAGAACAATTCCCCTACATTTACCTCTGACTAATGCACCTAACACTACGGGCAATTTAACATGGCTAATTCGCCTAACCTACACATTTTTGGACTGTGGGAGGAAACCGGAGCACCCGGAGGAAATGCACACAGATACGGGGAGAACGTGCAAACTCCACACAGACAGTTGCCCAAGGCGGGAATTGAACCTGGGTCCCTGGTGCTGTGCAGTAACAGTGCTAACTGCCCATTGTTCCAGTAAACAATATTCTCCCATCTCCTTACCCTAACCACCATACGCAAGCCTGTAATCATATGGGTTGCTACCACACACGGTCCATTATCAACCAGTAATGATCCCCATGAGCAGCTATTCGTACTCCCAGGCTGACTTTTACCCATTCCTTTGGTCAACTATGTTTCTTGCCCTCACCCTCCTCCACCCCCACCAAACAATTTGCTCAATTTATACCAACTTGTCTTGTGATTTGTTTTGAAGGGTTTCTCCTTCAGATAGAAAGGATAGCACAAATTTCTTTATTGGTCAGAGTATTGAGTACAGGAGTTGGGAGGTCATATTGCGGCTGTACAGGACATTTGTTAGGCCACTGTTGGAATATTGTATGCTATTCTGGTCTCCTTCGTATCGGAAAGATGTTGTAAAACTTGAATGGATTCAGAAAAGATTTACCAAGATGTTGCCAGAGTTGGAGGATTTGAGCTCCAGGGAGAGGCTGTACAGGGGTTGTTTTGCAACTTGTACAGGCAAGTTGCTGTGGTATGGGAAATGGACACTGGGTGGGTGGGATGGTAGGGGCCAGCTTGATTTTTCTTGCAAATGGCATAGCTTGGATAGGTTAATTGACTGTCTGTGGAAATAGGTGCTGGAGAATCAGAGTGAATAGAGAGTTGAGCTGAAAAAAAGCTGGTCAAGCAGCATCAGAGGAAGAGAGGAGTTGACGTTTCAGGTCAGAGCTTTTCATTAGGACTGGGAGAGGGGAGGGGGAACTGTAAAATAAATTGGGGATGGGGCTGGGAGTGAAGAGGTGGGATGGTGATAGGTAGATACAGCTGGGAGGTGGCTGAAATTGGTCAGTGGGAGGAGTGGAGCAGTTAGTTGGACAGATAAGGTCAGGTTAAAGGGAGAGGGAAGGCTGGGCCTGGGATAAGGAGGGAGAAGAATTGAAAGCTGGTGAATTCCATGTTAAGGCCATATGGTTTATAGCTCCTGACATGGAAGATGAGGTGTTCTTCCTCCAGTTTGCATGTGGCCTTGTATTGATGGTGGAGTAGACCCAGGATAGACATGATGTCAGGGGGAGTTGAAATGGATGGCGACTGGAAGGTGGAATTGATTGGAGCATACGGACCTCCCTGAACCTCTGAGTTTGTGCTCCCTCTCCCTGATGTAGAGGAGACCACATCAGGAGCAGCGGATGGAATGAATAAGGTTAGAGGAAAATCAGGTGAATCTTTGCCAAATTTGAGAGAGCCCACTATGATATGATAACAATTTAATAGAGAATGCACTGCACTACAAGAATTAATACTTTATAAGATAAAATTTTTTGTTATAGATCTATCTGATTCAATTGTAATAAGAAAAGTCATCAACTTGCCCGAGGACTATCACAATGCTAACTTTGGCTGAACTTCTGTCTTCGTTAGATAATTTTTCATATAACAATAATTTGATGAAAAAGAGGCCTGGGGTGGAGCGCCTCCCTTCAGAGGCACGTTTGAATCCAATGTCCCCGTGTATCAAAAGCAGCTGATATTATAAGATTGAATAGATGACTTTGATGAAGCAAATTTGTGGTCAGAAGCTTATCTCAGGATTAAATATGGCACCGAGGTCTGATTCAGCCTCACACATTGACCCCGTCCCTCTCCCTGCAACTGTCTAAGGAATGGAAAGTGAGAGAAGAATTTATGCATGGAGTATCTTAGACTATTAGAAAGATAAATGTGACTTGAATAAGGAGAGACTTATTAATACTAAGCCCGATTAATATGCAATAGATTGTATAAAATGGCACTACAGAGAATTTTGTACTGTACAGCTGTAGACATTTTAATCTGTTCAGTCATGTTACAACACCCCTAGAGCAGGTGGGGCTCCAGGTTTTCTGGCCCAGAGGTAGGGACACTACCAGAGGGGTTGTCAAGATGTATCAGTGCAAAACAAGAATGTAGCATTAAACATGATAGAAACCTTTCAGTTGTAAAAAGAAGAATCCAATGAAAGTTTTCGAGTTGAAATGTCAACGGCGCAACCACCTCCACCCACCCACCCCCCCCCCCCCCCCCACCATGCTGCTCAGCCTGCTGTGCTTTTTCCAGCTCAACTCTCTATTCACCCCGATCTTCTGTTCCATACAGAACATTGTGCAAATGATGAAAGGCTGCAGCTTGCTTATAAATCTGTTTGGAATCCTTAAAATTAAAATTTTGTATGTAATTTACACTTAAGTTTAAGTGGGACTCATTCAGCTGAATCTAGGAACTATTTTTTTAAAACAGTCATTCACAGGATGTGAGTGTTGCTAGCAGGCCCAGCATTTATTGCTCTTCCCAACTTGCCCTTGAGAAGATCGCAATGAGCTACTTTGTTGAACCACAACAATCCATCTGCTGTGGGTTTTGATCCACTAATACTGAAGGAATGACGATATATTCTCATGAGAGGATGATGTGTTGCTGAGAAGGGAGTTTGCAGGTCATAGTGTCCCCAAGTATTTGCTGCCCTTATACTCCTATTTGGAAGGTACTACCTAAGGAGCCTTCATGAATTTCCGCAGTTTTTAATGTTCAAAACTGAGGAATCCATTTTGTAAATCAAAAGGAAGATATTTTGTTGAAGCTTAATGTCTTTCACTCATCAAGACAATTCAGGAGAATACTAATTCAAAGAGGAAAGTAGTATTTGTGGCAAGTGTGCCAATTGGTTAGCAGGTATATGTTGAGAGTAGAACTGGATATTTTAAGAATTATAAATATGTTGATCAATATTTAATGTCAAGGCAATAACTGAGACCAACTATGGTTTACATTTGAATCAAGAGAATGAACTTGTATGTGTATATATACATTGCATTCATGATCTCAGGACTTCATAAGGTGCTTATAACAACAAACGCAATTTACCTTCTCACTGTTTCTTTTGATGATCAGTCGAGTTAATACCATTAGCTATTTCTCATCTATGATGAGGTAGTGTTGGTGTTGGCCTGGAGTGGATAAAGATAAAAGTCCCACAACACCAGGTTATAATCCAACAGGTTTATTTGGAAGTGCTAGCTTTTGGAACACTGCTCCTTTGTCTGATAGTTAGTGGGTTAGGATCATAAGACACAGAATTTTTAGCACAAGATCATAGTGTCATGCAACTGATACCATATATTGAACAAACCTAGATTGCTTTTAAGTCTGTCTTCTTTTAGAATGGATTGCAGGTTTTGATTCATTTAATATGTAAATCTGGGATATGAGCAGGAAGGGCTTAGAGGGATATGGGCTAGATTAGGTTAGGATATCTGGTCGTGTAAAAAATGAGGTCTGCAGATGCTGGAGATCACAGCTGCAAAAGTGTTGCTGGTCAAAGCACAGCAGGTTAGGCAGCATCTCAGGAATAGAGAATTCGACGTTTCGAGCATAAGCCCTTCATCAGGAATAAGAGAGAGAGAGCCAAGCCGGCTGAGATAAAAGGTAGGGAGGAGGGACTAGGGGGAGGGGCGATGGAGGTGGGATAGGTGGAAGGAGGTCAAGGTGAGGGTGATAGGCCGGAGTGGGGTGGGGGCGGAGAGGTCAGGAAGAGGATTGCAGGTTAGGAGGGCGGTGCTGAGTTGAGGGAACCGACTGAGACAAGGTGGGGGGAGGGGAAATGAGGAAGCTGGAGAAATCTGAATTCATACCTTGTGGTTGGAGGGTTCCCAGGCGGAAGATGAGGCGCTCCTCCTCCAGCCGTCGTGTAGTTGTGTTCTGCCGGTGGAGGAGTCCAAGGACCTGCATGTCCTCGGTGGAGTGGGAGGGGGAGTTAAAGTGTTGAGCCACGGGGTGATTGGGTTGGTTGGTTCGGGCGGCCCAGAGGTGTTCTCTGAAGCGTTCCGCAAGTAAGCGGCCTGTCTCACCAATATAGAGGAGGCCACATCGGGTGCAGCGGATGCAATAGATGATGTGTGTGGAGGTACAGGTGAACTTGTGGCGGATATGGAAGGATCCCTTGGGGCCTTGGAGGGAAGTGAGTGTGGAGGTGTGGGCGCAAGTTTTACATTTCCTGCGGTTGCAGGGGAAGGTGCTTGGTGGGGGGTGTGGATCTGACAAGGGAGTCACGAAGGGAGTGGTCCTTGCGGAACGCTGATAGGGGAGGGGAGGGAAATATATCCTTGGTGGTGGGGTCCGTTTGGAGGTGGCGGAAATGGCGGCGGATAATACGTTGTATGCGCAGGTTGGTGGGGTGGTAGGTGAGAACCAGTGGGGTTCTGTCTTGGTGGCGGTTGGAGGAGCGGGGCTCAAGGGCGGAGGAGCGGGAAGTGGAGGAGATGCGGTGGAGGATATCTGGTCAGCATGGATGAGTTGGACTGAAGAGTCTGTTTCTGTACTATAAATTTCTATGATTCTAAGTCACATTCCCAAGTTAGCTTAAAGTTTTTTTTTAAAAAGTGACATCTCCGTGCTCTCAATGCATTAAAGGTGTGAGGTTAGAGTCTGTCTGTATCCCAATCTTGAGTCAGATACATGGGAAAGATGATGTACAAGTCAGGAGGGTGGTGCCAGTTGGAGGCTTTGGACTGGGGAAATGGGGATACTGGTGAATTCCACATTGGCACCCTGCAACCACACAGGATTAATGTGGAATATGAAGCATTCTTCCTCCAGGCATCTGGTGGTAAGGCTTTGGTGATGGAGGAGACCCAGGGCCTGCATGTCTTTGGCAGAGTGGGAGGGGGAGTTGAAGTGTTCAGCCACAGGGCGGTGGGGTTGATTGGTCTGGGTGACCTAGAGATGTTCTCTGAAACAATCCGCAAGTTGGTGTCCAGCCTCCTCGATGTAGAGGAGACCACATCGGATGCAGCAGATAGAGTAGATAACATTGGTAGAGGTACAGGTAAATTTCTGTGGAAAGATCCTTTGGGGCCTTGGATGGAGGTGACGGGGGACGTGTGGTGGCACAGGAGGGTGCCAGAAGAGAGATGTAGGCTGGTGGGAGGTGTAAATCTGACTAAGGAGTCGCAGAGGGATTAGTCTCTGGAACGTTGCTAAGGGTGGGGAAGGAAATATCTCTGGTGATGGAGTCTGTTTGTAGGTGGTGAAGGATGATGTAATGTATACAGAAGTTGGTAGGGTGGAATAGGAGGACGGAGGGAGTGGGGGTTCTGTCTTTGTTGCGATGGGAGGGGTGGGTTTAAGGGCAGAGATGCAGGAAGTGGAGGAGGTGCGCTGGAGGGCATCGTATACCATGTGTCTAGGGTAATTGCAATCTTGTAAGAAGGAGGCCATTTGAGATTTTCTAAGGTCATCCTTAAAACAGATGTGGTGGAGGCAGAGGTATTCGGAATAAGGGATGGCGTTTTTACAAGAGCTAGGGTGGGAGGAAGAGTAGTCTATGTAGCTGTGGGAGTCGGTGGGCTTATAATCATTGTCTGTAGTTAGTCAGTTGCTGGAGATGGTGAGGTCGAGGAAGGGGAGGGAGGTGTCCAAGATGGTCCATGTGAATTTGAGGTCAGGGTGAAAAATGTTAGTGAAGTTGATGAACTGTTCAACCTCCTCGTGGGATCACGAGGTAATACCGATACTGTCATTGATGTAGCGGAGGAACAGGTGAAGAAATGTTCAAGGTCATGACGTGTGTTGAACGCATTAATCCAGGAGAGTAGAGGGATGAAGGTGAGGCCTTTGCTGAGGACTAAATGTTCATCCTTGGTGAGGGCAAGGTCTGGGGGAATAGCAAAGCCACGGCAGGGCTGGGAGTTAGGACCTAGGGTGGGGCTGGAGCTCGGTGTGGGGTTGGAGACAGTCACTTGAATGGATGTGATTATAGGTTCCAAAGTTGGAACTGAAAATGTCACTGCCTGCAGATTGTGTGCTTTTTGGGCAAAATAGAATGTATCTGCAAATAAAATTTTGCAAATGCAAATTCACCCCATAGGGGTGTGTGTGTGCGCACGTGCATGGGAGTATGTGAATGTGTGTGTGAGTGTGTGTTTTTGTTGGACTATGTTTGTGTGCCTGTGAGTAGGTGTGCATGTGGGTGAGAGTGTGGGAGGTATGTGTCTGTGTAGTGTAGTGTAGTCACCTGTGGTGTGACGTGAACCCAAGGTCCCAGTTGAGACCATCCTTGTGGGTGTTGAATGAAAGCTACTGTTTCCAAAAAACGCCTGTTACTGTGATTTTTAAATTTTCTCATCTAATAAGGGCTGAAGCAAATCCTGAGATATTATGAATGCGGCATATATCAATTAAGATTTAATCGGTTGCATAAGAAGGAGCTAGTAATCTGTGGCTTGTGTTTTCTGAAGTGTGGTTATCTGAAATAAATCAGAAGTATGGTCCTGGACTCTGTTTAAATCATTATCTACTAGTATATAACAGCATTCCCTTTTCTTGTATACTCCTGCAACTTTGTTTTCTTAGTTATTTATCCAAATCCACTTTGAGAGCTATTGAGTTTGTTTCTGTTACTGATCAGAAAGTGCTTTCTAAACTCTAACCATTTGTTGCGTAAAGTTATTCCTCATGCTGCCACTAGTTCTTGAGGTATGTGCCCTCTGGGTATTGACCCTCCAGCAACTGAAAACGGCTTTTCTTTATTTACATTATCTACATTATTCATGATTTTAAGTATCTGTAGCAATCTAACCTTTTTTTATTCCATGAAGAACTTTTGCAACTTCTCAAAGTGAACAGAAGAATTGTTATCCCTAATTTTTCTGCATGCTTTCTAACGCCTGTCCAAAATTGGGTATAATATTTCAGTCTGGGTCAGCTTTGCAACAGCTAAGTATAAGGAACCATGGAAACACCAAGGAAACACCTTTCACTATCCTTTGATCAGTGCTGCCATACCATCTTTGTACAGATGAGAATTTGTTATCTAAAATGTGCTGGGAAAATAGACTAAGGGGAAGATCAGTGAATGAACATTGGTAGACATTTAAGCAGATATTTCATAATGCTCAGCTTAAAATTTGTTCTGGTCAAAAAGGACTATTGAAAAGAATGAACCACCCACGGTTAAGAATGGTCAGCTTGGTGGCTCTGGATTAGCGCTGCCTCACAGCAACAGGGGCTTGGGTTTGATTCGACCTTGGGGCAATTGTGTAGAGTTTGCATATTCATCCTGTGTCTGTGTGGGTTTCCTCCCACAATCCAGAGATATGCAGGTCGAGTGGATTGGCCGTGCCAAATTGCACATAGTGTCCAAGGATGTGCAGGCGAGGTGGATGAGCCATGCAAAGTGCTGTACCTTTGACAGTGCTGGTTGTAGCCCAAAAGTTTAATTCTTTCTTTACACTTCTCTGCCTTGCTATCACTTCCTTCCTTTCTGAAATTTGTTAAAGCAGAAGTCTTTGACCATACCATTGGTAATTGGCTCCAGTGTCTTTTATGTGGCTCAGTGTCCTATTTTGTTTTAAAATGCTCCTGTAAAACACCTGCAGACATTGTCCAGCCAACAATGTAAATAGTGCTGTATGAAAGCAACATTTAATTTGGAATTGCAAAATGAACTAACGTAAGAGCTTGAACGCTATTGTTCAGTTTGTTGCATTTTGTTTATCTCCAGGAACCGTATGTTATCCTTTTGGTGCATAAAACATAGACGTTTTGGCCTAATTTTTCATGAAAAAAGAAGCCCATTATGGCTTGCCTCAAGCATTGAGAAAATCTTGAGGTTGTTTGGATTTGATCTTTATCCAGGCCAACCACTACATGAATGTTACTCAGACTTGCAACAGTTTCTGACCTGCAAATTGAACCAATATAACAGGATTCAGTGAGCCATTTCAGGATCCTTTTTATATCTTATTGCTGATTCTTCTATAATTTTAGTTCTTTCAGCAGTTTTTAAAATTAAATAAAATTATGTTCATATCAGCATCAGTTAAAGAATTTAAATAAGCAAAATGCTCAGTTAATTGAGTTAATTGACTTCTTTTGTGGAAACTTTTCCTACCAAATTGTGTACAATGCTTAAGAAAAATTTGAAATTTTTAAAAATCAGATTAATCTTATTTAAAATGATAGGGCATCAGAGCATTTAGAATAATTTGAAGTGGAAGTTAGCATATTGATATCTAAGCTGAGCCATAAGATAAATTGACTTATGTTTATCTTCTAGAAATTTATGCTGTAAAATTTGGTTTAAGTACAGCCTTAAAACCAAAGATTGTTGCTTTAAGCCAGCTTTTGTCATTTTTATATTAAAAAAAAGTTGGCCTAAAGACACAGATGCTGGCTTCCAGTTCTTGTTGTGTTTTACTCAGGTGGCAATTCCCTGTCGATCATGAGTAAAGACTGTTAATCATTGGAGCATTACCTCTGAGACTTACCATCCCATGGCATTCATGTCTAGCAATGGTCACTTTATTAGAAATGAAAAACTGAGCTATTTTACTCCGCGTATCTCCACTGCTACCCTGAAGGTTCTTCGATCAAATGTGATATCAGGGCTTAGAGGAATTGAAATCCAAAAGTCTCGATCACTATTCAGTGACTCCTTAATATAAGTGCATATCTGATTATTCATTGAGAACAGGATTGAACCAGTTGTGAAGCTGGAGGTCAAATAGGGTCACAGATGTACTCCATGGAAACAAATCCTTCAATCCAACTTGTCCATACTGACCTGATATCCAAACTTCGTCTCGTCCCATTTGCCAGCACTTGTCCTATATCCCTCTAAACTCTTCCTATTCATATACCCATCCAGATGTCTTTTAAATGTTGTAATTGTACTATCCTCCATCACTTCCTCTGGTAGATCATTCCGTACATGTACCACCCTCTACATGAAAAAGTTGCCCATTCAGTCCCTTTTTAAAATTTTCCACTCTCGCCTAAACCTGTACCTTCTTGTTCTGGACTCGCCCACCCCAGGGAAAAAGCTTTGTCTGTTTACCCTGTTCATGCCCCTCATTTTATAAACCTTTGTAAGGTCACCCCTCAGCCTCCGACGCCCCAGGAAAAACAGCCTCTCCCAGGAGCTCAAATCCTCCAACCATGGCAATATCCTTGTAAATCGTTTCTGAACCCTTGCAAGTTCCACAATATCCTTTCGATGGGAAGGAGGCCAGAATTGCACGCAATATTCCAACAGTGGCCTAACCAGTGGCCTAACCAATGTCCTGGACAATTGCAACATGACCCTTCAACTCCTATACTCAATGCTCTGAGTAATAAAGAAAAGCATAGCATAGTTTACAAGCATTCACTAATTAGATTAACCACCTGATTGAGGTGCTTGATCGCATATAGGCAAAGGTTGATGCTTTCGGGAGATGAGAGAAAAAAAACGTGGCGACCAAAAATATGTATATTTTATATTTTAAAGCTACAACATAATTTTTACAAATTCATTATTGTATCTTAAAGAAATGTATTTGAATCATATTATGTACTGAAATATTTATAGAAACATTTTATAAAACTATTTCAGTTGAGAATACAATGGAATGCATGCATGCTTACAGAAGGGTTTAACTGACAACGAATGGAATTTAGCTTCTTTCTGCCAGAGCGTTTAGTGTATTTTTTCCCATAAATGGTTTAAAAATCACCTTGTTTTAGTATTGTGCCAGCATTCCTTTGTTAACAGTGGGCGTAATCCTACTATAGTGACTTTATTTAATAGCTAAAGCTAAACAGATACAAACATTTTTGATACAATAAGGGTGTCCTATTTTTCCATCTGATGAGACATTGCATATTAACAAAGGCTGTGGCTGCTTTTAGATTGGTCGGGCTATTATAGCAAAACATGTCAGCAACATAAACAGTGCAAACATGTAGGTTTGTAATTTTATATGTCTTTACTAGCTTATCAAGGATTTGAATCATTTTATATGTAATTAATGTAGTGCAAGATCCTGCATGTGCTATTCTAGGTGAGTATTTTATTAAGTGTCAGTCATGGTTCAGTGGGAGTGCTTTCGCCATGAAGTCAGAAGGAACCATTACAGTGTGTGCAGTACTGTTGGAGCAGCTGTCTTTGACATAAGATGTCTGACCTAATGTCTTGTCAAGTGGAAGTAAAGATCCCAAGGCTATAGTTTAAAGAAGGGCAAGGTAGTTTTCCCCCTTGTCCTGGTCCTCACTTAAGCCAGCAGAATTGAAAGTTGAGATTTTTCTCCTTTAAATACAATAATGAGTATATAATAATGAAAACGCTCAACATGTTAGCCTCTCAATGCTATCAGTTCTGTAATTTCAAGTTGTCAGCTTGTCATCAGAGCAGATATCTTGTGTTTTTGTGAGGGTACAAATTGACTGCTGTATTTCCTATGTTTAAATAAATGAGAACACTTGATTGGCTACAGAACCTTTTAGAATGTCTGGTGTCTGGAGAGGCACTTGTTTAAATGAAATTGACGTTGTTCTGAAGTTGTCACCTATACTGAGCTTTTCAAAGTCGAGTTATCTTTGGTTGTTAAAAAGGAGAGGAATTATTTGAGGATACGTTGTAACCCCAGCTCCCAGGTGAGGGGTAGAAATCCCAACTCAAGCCAGTTAGGACTCCATTGAGCATCAAGTGGTTGTAAAGCAGCCTGTGTTGACAAAGACCCATTCCATACTGACTGGTTATCAGAGCAGGCAATTCTATCATCTGAAATATCCTGTCCTTAAGATATGTTCAAAAAGGGCACTAGGCCACAAGATCAGGAGAAGGCAGTGTGGCTGATCAAGCCTGCTTTGTCATTGTGATCATGGTTCATCTTGAGCTTCAGTTCCATTTTGCTTGCTAGCTCCCTCTGTTCCCTTATTCTTCAATTTATGAAGCCTAGAATATGGTATGATTTTTTAAACAGCGTTCTCTACCACATTTGATGAATAACATACATACGTATCTAGGTCTGTCTGCTGCTGCATGCACTTCAAAATACTCCCCCATTATTTTATGCTGCCTCTTCATGCTTTTTGTACTAAAGTCCATCAATTCCTAATTCTATACATTTGAACTTCATCTGCCACCTACCTGCCCATTCCACCAACATCAGTATTCTTTTGAAATTCTACATGTCATCCTCACAGTTTACAATTCTGAAATTTTGTGTTGCAATATTTAATATTATCTCTTGCATACCAAGGTTTAGGTTGTTAATATATAACAGGAAAAGCAAGGATCCCAACACCAGCCAATATGACCTTACGTTATGTCAGAGCAGAGGTAGGTTATCCAGCCTGTTGAACCTATTCTGCCATTCAATGAGATCATGACTGATCTAATATTAGAACCATAGTATCTCTGAAGTGTGGAATCCTCAATCCCACTTTCTTCCGTTTTCCCCATAATCATTGATCCCCTTTACTGATTACAATTCTGTTTTCTCAGCCTTGAATACTCTGACCCAGCCTCAACTGCACTTTGTGGTTTAAAAATTTCATATATGCACTAGCTTCTGAGAAGACATTCTTCCTTATCTCTGTCTCAACTGAGGCAAACTGCAAGCTTGAGATTATGCATTCTAGACATAGACTTTCCCACAAGGGGAAACACCCTGTAAGCATCAATCTGTCAAAACTTTGAAGAATCTTGTATGTTTCGATACATTCTTATGCCATTCTTCTATCATCTAATCAATACAAACCCAACCTACTCCACCTCTTATCGTAAGAAAATTCTTCTTTGTCTGGAATCAATTTGGTGAACCTTTTCTGGATTGCCTCCAATGCCAGTATATCTTTCCTTGAATAATGCTCCAGAATGATTCACTGTATTCCAAATATGGGGTTTGACTAATGTCTTGTATAGTTTTAGTAAGACCTCCTCCTCTAACTTGCCTGAAATGTCCAAACCCAGGAGCCTTAAGCTTGTCCTTTTCTCAACCAATTCTCTGTAATAGCTACAGCATCATAGTTGTATGTATTAATCCATGCTCTAAATTCATACATCGTACCTGTCAACCTGCTTGAATTAAAGCAAACACCTTTCAGACTGCAGTTGTGCAGTGTTAAGTAACTTTTCCCTATGTATTCTTCCTCTGAGCCTAACTGGCCTCTAGTAAGAGCAGGAATAGGAGGATCAAGCAGATAAATGCAAGGCTGAGGGGCTGGTATATGGGAGAAGGATTCATGTTTTTAGATCATTTGAAGCTCTTTTGGGATAGAAATGACCTGTACCAGAAGGACAGATTGCACCTAAAATGGAAAGGAGCTAATATACTGGCTGGGAGATTTGCTAGAGCTGCGCGGGAGGACTTAAACTAGTGGGGGTGGGGAGGGGAGAGAAGAGGTGGGGTGCGCAGGAAGTTGGTGAGGAAAGAGATCAATCTGATAATGGTACAGTTGAGAACAAAGGCGAGTCAAACAGTCAGGGCAGGCAGAGACAAAGCAGATAACAAGGTAGGACTGAAAAATTAAATTGCATTTATTTCAATCCTGAGGCCTAACAGGGAAGGCAGATGAATTCTGGGCATGGTTAGAAACATGGGAGGGGGATATCATAGCAGTTACAGAAACGTGGCTCACGGTTGGACAGTACTGGCAGCTTAATTTTCCAGGATACAAATGCTGCAGGAAGGACAGAAAGGGAGGCGAGAGAGGATTGGGAATGGCATTTTTGATAGGGGATAGCAGTACAACTGTACTGAGGGAGGATATTCCTGGAAATACATCCAGGCAAGTTATTTGGGTGGAACTGAGAAATGAGAAAGGGATGATCACCTGATTGGGATTGTACTATAAACCCCCTAATAGTCAGCAGGAAATTGAGAAACAAATTTGTAAGGAGATCTCAGTTATCTGTAAGAATAAGAGTGGTTAGAGTAGGGGATTTTAACTTTCTCCACATGGACTGGGACTGCCATAGTGTTAAGGGTTTAGCTGGATAGGAATTTCAGTATGTACAAGACAATTTTCTGATTCAGTATGTGGATGTACCTACTAGAGAAAGTTCAAAGCTTATCCTACTCTTGGGAAATAAGGCAGGGCAGGTGACTGAGGTGTCAGTAAGTCAGCACTTTGGGGCCAGCGACCATATTCTATTAGTTTTAAAATAGTGATGGAAAAGGATAGACCAGATCCAGAAGTTGAAGTTCTCAATTGGAGAAAAGCTAATTTTGACGGTATTAGGCAAGAACTTTCAAAAGCTGATTGGGGCAGATGGTCCGAGAGCTGGAAAATGGGAAACCTTCAGAATTGAGAAAATGAGAGTCCAGAGAAAGTAGTATTCCTGTTAGGGTGAAAGAAAAGGCTGGTACGTATAAGGAATGATGGATGACTAAAGAAATTGAAAATTTGGTTAAAAGAAGGAAGCATATGTCAGATATAGACAGGATAGTTTGAATGAATCCTTAGAAGCGTATAAAAGCAGTAGGAGTGTACTTAAAGGGGGAAATCAGGAGAGCAAAAAGGGGACGTGAGATATCTTTGGCAAATTTAAGGAGAATCCAAACGGTTTTTACAAATACATGAAGGAAAAAAGGGTATCTAGGGAGAGAATAGGGATTCTCAAAGATCAGTAAGGTGGCCTTTGTATGGAGCCGCAACTGGGGGAGGTACGAAGCTAGTATTTTTGCATCAATATTTACTGTGGAAAAGGATATGGAAGATCTAGAATGTAGTGAAATAGATGGTGTCATCTTGTAAAATGTCCATATTACAGAGGAGGTAGTGCTGGATGTCTTGAAATGCATAAAAGTGGATAAATCCCCAGGACCTGATCAGGTGTACCCTAGAACTCTGTGGGAAGCTAGGGAGGTGATTGCTGGGCCTTTTGCTGAGATCTTTGTATCATCGACCATCACAGGCAAGGTGCAGGAAGACTGGAAGTTGGCTAACGTGCTGCCATTGTTTAAGAAAGGTGGTAAGGACAAGCCAGGGAACTATAGATCAGTAAGCCTGACATCGGTGATGGGCAAGTTGTTGGAGGGAATCCTGAGGGACAGGATGTACATGTATTTGGAAATGCAAGGACAGATTATGGATAGTCAACATGGCTTTATGCGTGAGAAATTATGTCTCACAAATTTGATTGAGTTTTTTGAAAAAAATAACAGAGGATTGAGGGCAGAGAGGTTAGATGTAATCTATGTGGACTTGGGTAAGGCGTTTGGCAAGGTTCCCCATGGTAGACTGGTTAGCAAGGTTAGATCTCATGGAATACAGGAAGAACTAGCCATTTGGATACAGAACTGGCTCAAAGTAGAAGACAGAGGGTGGTGATGGAGGGTTGCTTTTCAGACTGGAGGCCTGTGACCAGTGGAGTGCCACAAGGATTGGTACTGTTCGTCACTTATATAAATGATTTAGATGTGAGTGTAAAAGGTAGAGTTAGTAAGTTTGCAGATGACACCAAAATTGGAGGTGTAGTGGACAGCGAAGGAGGTTACCTCCGATTACAACGGGACCTTGATCAGATGGGCCAATTGGCCGTGAAGTGGCAGATGGAGTTTAATTTTGATAAATGCGAGGTGCTGCATTTTGGGAAAGTAAATCTTAGCAAGACTTAGAATTAAATATATAAGGTCCTGGGGAGTGTTGCTGAACAAAGAGACCTTGGAGTGTAGGTTCATTGCTCCTTGAAAGTGGAGTCGCAAGTAGATAGGAGAGTGAAGAACGCATTTGGTATGCTTTCCTTTATTGGTCAGAGTATTGAGTACAGGAGTTGGGAGGTCGTGTTCCAGCTGTACAGGACATTGGTTAGGCCACTGTTGGAATATTGCGTGCAGTTCTGGTCTCCTTCCTATCGGAAGGATGTTGTGAAACCGAAAGGGTTCAGAAAAGATTTATAAGGATGTTGTCGGGAGATGCTGAACAGGCTGGGACAGTTTTCCCTCGAGTGTCGGAGACTGGAGGTGTGTCATCTTTATAGAGGTTTATAAAATCATGAGGGGCATGGATAGGGTAAATAGACAAAGTCTTTTCCTTGGGGTTGGGGGAGTCCAGAACTAGAGGACATAGGTTTAGGGTGAGAGGGGAAAGAGAAGAGACCTAAGAGGCAACCTTTTCACGCAGAGGGTGGTATGTGTATGGAATGAGTTGCCAGAGGAAGTGGTGGAGGCTAGTACAATTGCAACATTAAAAAGGCATCTGGATGGTGATGTGAATGGGAAGGGTTTGGACGGATATGAGCTGGGTGCTGGCAGTTGGGACCAGGTTATGTTGGGATATCTGGTCGGCATGGACAAGTTGGACCGAGGAGTTTTCTTCAGTGCTGTACATCCCTATGACTCTATTTTATTTGCTGATTAATTACTCTGAATCCCACCCCACTCTCACTACTTCAAACCATACTCGGTGGCTCTCGCAAACCTCCCTGCCAGGGTATTGATGTCCCTTTAGATTAAGGGCAACATACCTCGTAAAGGTCCCACCTGCCCCAATGAACCACATATCTGAAGCCTCTTCCTCCACCTAGCCTCACTGGCACATTGCACAGGAACTAATCCTGAGATTACATGCTTCAAGGTCCTACACTCCTGTATTTCACTGACCTGGCTGCTCCTGCTTTCACTTGAGTGGCAAACAGAGAGAGACAGTTTGCTGTGGGAATGGCCACAGCAGACTCCTGAAGTGCCTGCCCACACTTGTCCATCACCTCACTCTTCTATCTGTGTAGCCCTTACTGGTGGCATGACCAGCTTTGCTAAATGTGCTATCCCCAGCAGTCTACTCCTCATGGATGCTCCACAGTGAGTCCATCTGCACTTCCAGGCACTCCATACAACAAATTCTTTGTCATCCAGGGAGTTCTGGGTTTCTCTGTCCTACCGTTTCCATTTGAGGAAGTGTATGTACTTTGAGTATGTCCAAAGGATGAGTATTCTTCTATTGTTTTTCCCACCAACATTTGATTCCAGTTTATTCAGCTCAGCTCTGTTCTTGCTCCAGTGAAGTTTACTCTCTGCCTGTTGATCATTCTTATTCTGGAATTATCAATGTCATCTTCTACTGTTATTCTAAATCTTATCGTACAATGATCACGGTCCTCTAAATATTCTTGGCCCACTTCGTCTCCAATTAGTAGTACTTCCTTTCTTGTTGGAATGGACATGTTGCATTTAAAAAATTCTCTTAGCACAACATAAAAAAGATTGTCCCTCACTACCTTTCCACTACCACTATTCCAGACTTATGATTAATTAAAGTCCCTCATTGTAACTCTTCTGTGGCATTTACACCTTTCTGCAACTTCCTCAGATTTGTTGTTGTATATCCTTCCCACTGTCTGGTGATATATGCAATGTAATTGCACCTTTTTCTTTCTCCAGCACTGCAATGCTGTCCTTAACGACATCCTCTTTTTTTTCCTTTTCCTATCTTCGCTGAACACCTTGTAACCAGTGATATTGAACACCCATATCCATTATCAACGAGACTTTATAATCCCCCACGGCAATCAGTACCTGTAATTCTCCATTCTTTTTAACTATATTTTTAATGCAGGAATGGATAAATATTTGTAAGGCAAGGGAATCAAAGGTTTTTGGAGTACTGGGAATGTGAAATCTGAAACAAATGGATCAGACATGATCTTAATGAGTGTGGAAGAGGCTAGAGGGCTGAATGATCTACTGCTCCTATTATGTATGTTCATGTTTAAATTGGCTACCTAGTTTGCTGCTGTCAAGCACTTTACCTGATTTTAAGGATACGAATTTTACTAGTGATTGAAAGTTCTTTTTCTTTAATTGGAAAATTTTGAAAACCTCTTGTCTCATGACTTGAAGTTGGAAAACTTAACATATTCAAACTAAAATAACCTTTTCTCAAAACATAAGGCAACACCGAATGTCAAAACTTAATTGCCTATGCTATACCCTCTCCAGAACAATTATACCCTTCTTGTAACTTAATGAATAATGTACAACATTGCACTAAACGCAGAATCTAATTATTGTCTAATGTAACATTACCTCTTTTTGATTTTTATGTTGTCTGCATAACTGTGGCACATTTGATCTTAACTCCTTTCTTTGCAATGATGCATCAGACAGATGCTTGCAGAAGTATTCCTAAAATAACACCAGATATATCTTAATCAGCAATGAGGATGAATTTGCTGTCTATTTTGGTGTATGCAGATATGTTTATGCAGTTGCCATCTGCTGTACACCTTCTGTAGATCTCCAGGTTCTATCTCGATAGAGTCATAGAGATGTACAGCATGGAAACAGACCCTTCAGTCCAACTTGTCCATGCCAACCAGATAACCTATTCCCACCTGCCAGCATTCGGCCTATATCTCTCCAAACCCTTCCTATTCATATACACGAGACAGTTGAATAAAAGCAAAGATATTCTGCTCTCTTAATTCCGTATCAGTGACTTCTATTTCCCTTAAAAAAAAGTTTTATTCAGATGGGTCAATCAAATTTTGACAATTTTCATTTATATGATTGTGCAAGTAAGAATCATTTGATAAATCAACAAAACCTACTGAAATGGCACCCCTTAAAAGAAACCCTGTTTATATTGAAAAAATATTTAAATTCTCTGATACTAATAATTCTAAAATCACATGATAAATATGTGCTAATGTAGTGAATTATGCTGTTTATAATCCATATTTAAGGTTTAAGTGCGCACACTTAAACAGAATGTGTTTGAGAAGTAGGATATTTATTTCCTAAGGCCAGTAATACTTGTGTAATAACAAAATCCATCCGTAGGTGTCAAGAGCAGTAATTTGTTTATTGCATAACTGCAGTTATTCCTCTGATAGCTTAAAATCTTAACTTTGCATGGTCTCCACATAAAAAAGTGAGTAATAATTTTATTGTCTCATCATTCATCCTTAGAATGCTTTATACTTATTAAAATAGCGATGAATAGCATAAGTAAGGCCTCTCAGCAGTGAACACATGCTCACAATAGTAACATACGTTTCTTTAAAATGTTTGATTTGGTAAAACACTCAGTTTTTCACAGGACGTTTTATGACCGTTTGACACTGATCAACATGGGGACATTAGAATCGATGGCCAAAAGCTTACATAAATGCAAAGTGCCTTAAAGGAACAAAGAGAGCTAGTAGGATAAAAAGGTTTAGGGAGGGATTTCAACAGTTTAGGCCCTCAGCAGCTGGCGCATGGCCACCAACAATGAAATTATTAAAATTGGACTCAGTGGCAGAGTTTGAGAACAAAAGCAAAGACGATTGCTTTTGTTGGCTGCAATTTCAGCACATTGGATGATGCTGTTGCAGCAGGGCAGAATGTAAGTGTGATCTAGAAAATGGTGAAAGAAAGATTTTTGGAGCTCACCAGAGGTAATGGAGTGGAAAGAGAAGCCATCGCAGTTAATCCAGTCACCATTAATGACTAGATGAGAAACGAACCAGTCAAATGCAATCCCAAATACCTGACTATTGAATTGAATTTATTGTCACATGTACCGAGGCACAGAGAAAAGCTATGTCTTGCGAGCAATATGGGCAAATCACAATGTTAAGTAGCATAGATAGTAAATAATAGGCAAACAGTAGCAAAAACAAAAACACAGGTACAGGTGAATATTAAGAGTTTGAGAGTCCATTTGGTATTTTACCAATAGTAGGGGAGAAACCGTTTCGAAAACGGCTGGTGCTTGTGTTCCGACTTCTGTACCGTCTTCCCGATGGTTGAGATTGTAGAAAAACATTGACAGGATGGAATGGATCTTTAAGAATGCTGGCGACCTTTCCTTGACCGCGGCCCTGGTAGATGGATTCTATAGATGGGAGGTTGGCCTTTGCGATTGTCTGGGCTGAGTTCACCACTCTCTGTAACTGTCTGCAATCTTGAATGGTACAGTTGTCATACCAGGTAGTGATACCATCAGACAGAATGCTCTCTGGCACACCTATAAAAGTTGGCAAGGGTATTCGCCGTCATGCCAAATTTCCTCAGCTGCCTGAGGAAGAAGAGACATAGTTGGATCTTTATAATCAGTGCATCCGCATGAAGAGTCCAAGAAAACTTGTTGTGGATGACCACTCCCAGGAGTTTGACACTCGCCACTCGTTCACCTCTGTGCTGTTAATGTGTAGGGGGGCATGAGTAACACCAATAATGAAATCCTTGGTTTTGCTGGCGTTGAGAGCTAGGTTGTTCTCAGTGCACCATTTTTCCAGATCTTCCACCTCCCATCTGTATCTGTTTCGTCACCATTGAGATACGACCGACTGTGGGATATTGCAAAATAAAGTCGCAGCCGCATCGAAGACAGCAGTCAGGTTGAAAAGGATAATGTGAAAAATTTTATCATTGTTTCAGTCACAAGTGTCATTTGAAACTGCTTGATGAGAAGTATTGTGATCATGTGGAAACCTGATCTAAGGGATTGAAGTATATAGATAAAGAAGAAACGGGCACACAACATAGCTTTAGATGGTCCAGATGCTTGTGGGTGCAGAAGAGTAAAGGGTTGGTATTTTTAAGAGGAGAGATAATGATGACTGATTTTAATGTTTAGAATTAGGCTTAGCAGATGAGGGCCATCAAACTTGCATTTATGCAGTGTTCTTCATGACCATCAGGATGTACCTAAATGTTCACAGACAATTGTGTGTTTTCAAATATAATCACTTTTAATAAGGTGCCAAAATACTAATGACACAAACGAATAAATCTGTTTCTTGTGGTTGAGAAATGATGTTTGTGACAGCAGCAAACACAATTCATTCCACTTCGAATACTGCGTGACATCTTTTACATCCAGTTAAGAAGGGCATACATCTGATCCATATGACATTGAATGGCCACCAAAGATGATAAATACAAATCCGTGGAATTGGGCTTGATTCCCTGATCTTCTGACTCTAAGGAAGAAGTGCTGTCAATGAGCTACATCTGACATAATGTGTGTTCAATTTTCTTGTTTTAGAGCTTAGATACATTGTTGAAGAAATTGTCATGAGCTCTGTTTAACTGTGCTTTGAAAGCTGATGCTTCCAAATAAACCTGTTCAACTATAACCTGGTGTTGTATGATTTTTAAATTTGTACACACCAGTCTGAGGCTGGCACCTCCAAATCATCCCTGCATCTACCCAGTCAAGTCCGTAAGAATCTTAGATGTTTCAAAGAAATCTCTTGGCTCTTCTAAACGCCAAGTAAAGGCCCAACTTACTCAACCTTTTCTAGTAAGACTTTCCCTATACCCTGGATCGACAGAGTAAACCTTTGCTGAACTGCCTTCAGTGCCGGCATGGAGACAGTAAGGGCTGGAGGTCAGAGTTGAGAGTGTGTTGCTGGAAAAGCACAGCAGGTCAGGCAGCATCCCAGGAGCAGGAAAATCGACGTTTCGAGCCAGAGCCCTTCAGGAATGCCAGTATGTCTCCTTTTAGATAAGGGGAGCAAAACTGTTCAGTGTACCTGCTATAGTCTGACTAATACCTTGTACGGTTCGAGCAAAACATCTTTACTTTTATAATCATAGTCATACAGCACAGAAACAGACCCTTTGGTTCAACTCATACGCATTGACCAGACATCCCAGTCTGATCTTTTCCCATTTGGCCTATGTCCCTCTAAACCCTTCCTATTTGTATATCCATTCCAATTCTTCTTAAATTATGTAATTATACCAGCCTTCACCACTTCCTCTGGCAGCTTGTTCTGTACATGCGATACCCACTGAGTGGAAAAGATGGTCCTCGGGCCCTTTTTTGATGTATCCCCTCTCACAGTAAAACTATGCTTTCTCATTTTGGACTCATTCCCCCCACCTTCCTATGGTGCAGGGAAAATAACCCCAGTCTATTCAGCATCTCCCTATAACTCAAATCCCTCCAGTCTTGACAACATACTTGTAAGTCTTTTCTGTACCTCCTCCCTACAGAAGGGCAACCAGAATTGTACACCGTTTTAAGAAAATGGCCTCATCATTGTCTCATACAGCCGCAACATGACATCTTGACTTCTACAATCAATGGGCTGAGCAATGAAGGCAAACATGCCTTGCCTATCTCTGACTCCACTTTCAAAGGACTATGTACCTGCACCTGTAGATCTGTTTGGATATGCCCATTGCTTGTCATTTGTGTGACATAAATATTTCTTATCACTTATCACAAACCTAAGTGTTCAAGTCTAACTGCATATGAACATGGTCAACTTCAGTCAATGAGTCAATACTGAATATTGCAATCATCGGCAAATATCTCTACTTACTGTTGCAAATGCTGCAGCCTAGTGTTTGGCTGTGATATGCTGGGCTTTCCAATTATTGAGGATGGCATATTTGTGGAGCTGCCTCTTGATTTTTCATTGTCCACCACAGTTCAGTGCTGGATGTAGCAAGACCTGTGATCTGATCCATTTAGTTTTGGGCCGCTTAGCTCTGCATGCTTTTGCGACTGTCGTACAAGTAGTCCTTTGCTGAAGCATCACTTGTACTAAGTCTGGTGTTGCTCCTGAAATACTCATTGAGCAGACATTTATTTGTGCTTGGCAGGCTATGGTCACAAAATTTGTTTTTTGTGCATTCCCAAATGATTTCTAAAATTGCCACTCTTCCTTGGATAAATCAATCTGTTGGCTGGTACAAAAGACTGAAGCTTAGTAATTAAAGTGACTTCAAAGTTTAATGTTTTACTAATTGAATTAAAGCTTGTTCAAAGTTACAAAGAACAGTAAAATTGCAAATTGACATTTTGGCTTGCTTAGTGAATTTGAAAGAATTAGTAAATGAAATTGACCTTTTATGATGAATGCTCACTGCTAATAACATGAGACTTCAATCATGATTGTTGGATCGTTGTGCATGTGAATTGAAGTACAATGCAGAAATTGGCCTGTGGGATTGTTGCTATTTTATCCTTTGATCTTATTCAGAAAAATAAATTGCAGTATAAACAAGCTGATTTGCCAATATTAACAAGAAAATCAATATTGAGTGTGTGTGTATGTCAACTTTATTTCTTTGGTAGAACTCTACCTCAAAGTCAGGACTTATTGCTTTAAATACTATTGTGGGGCTTTGCTTTTCATTAATAGGTACACTGAGGTTGAACTAGATATTTTACAGTCTTCCAAAGAAAAGCCTTTGGTGGTTTTCCTGGCGGCCTGATCAACATCCTTCTGTATCTCAACCATTACCACCAAACAACAAATTATTAATTTACTGGCACTTGAGACATTTTTATCACAAAAATGGCAGCTGCAACTACTTGCAGAAGTTAATTTGCTTAATTTAAAAAAAACCTTGAAGCACTTTGAGTTACAATAAAGCATGATGTAAGTGCATGTTTATTATTTAATCTTTGTTAGTCTCAGAGCATACAAGGCAATTTCTATACTTTAAACCTAAGTATTTTAAACCTAAGTAGACTAATGTTTTTATAAAATGGTGTAGATTAAACTAGGCCTTTATCCAGAGGTAATGGTAGTTTTGTATAATACCTGATGTCAATTGTATTACAGTCTGTTCTGATATAATATGGTAGTTCAATTTCTGAGCAATCACACATTATAAGAAAATCGCATAATAGCAACACTATTTATACCAATGGGACTGGAATCGGGTTATAGCCAAAACAGGTCAGGAAAGTTCGTGTTCTACAAATAATGATCTAAATCTTCAATTGCATTATAGTCAATTTGTGTTGAAGAAATTCAAGTTGTAGCAGATCAGACTGTACATGTTAGTGTGAAGTAGAGAACAGGACCCACTTCTAATAACCTAAGTGGGAGAAATACGTAATGAAGGCAAATAAGCTTTTTTATTGATGAAGCTTGGTAACATAATGCAATGCACTGGTAATGTCAAATGAACAAAGCTGATAGTGTTAATAGCAAGTAATTAAAGATAAGCTGATGGTATTATTCGGTTCATTTTTTATTACATATTGTCTAATCTGGAACAGGTGAGACTTTTGAATGCAGATGTTCTGTCCCAGCAGTTGCCATGAGTTTTTTTAGATAGCATCTCTGAACAGGTTGTTGAAAAACTATTACACACCTCTGAAGTGGGTGGGACTTGAATCTGGGCATCTTCATTCAGGGGTAGTGGCACTATCACTGTGCCACAGGAATCCTTAAAGGGATTTTTTTAAGTATACATTAGAGGAGACAGCTGTGGCTGGGCTGTTGGTGTAACTGAGAGATTGTATACATGCCATGTAAAGCTCTGCAAACTACTGTGTATCTTGTGATGTGCTTTAAATCAACTCCACAAATGCTTAAATTAAACTAAACATATGGCCTAGTCTCTTAGATTTTAATATCACTTTAACTCATCCTCCTATTAATGTTCTTTGATAATACTTCCTTGCAAAAATGCAAATACTGGATTGTACCTGAATCAAATGACAATTCAAGTTCTAGTTGCATCCCTGACATCTAAAGTATAGAGTATCTGGATACTAAAACATCATACAACTAAAATCCTTGTATATCACGTTCATATCTTTCTCAATCCATATATCTATTACACCAAAATGCACATTTGGGTGACGGTATGAGTCCATGTACTTGTGATCACGTTTACTAAATTGGCTTGAACATTTTTTTTGGTTTCTCTTGTCAATGGCAAAACAAATGTTTTTACCTATTAAACAATCCAGGACACGAGCTAATTTAGTCCAGGAATCAGGAAGTGCTAATTGGTCAGGTTGAAATTAGAAAAGCTTATTGATTGAAGGAACTGATACAGTATATGAGACAGGGTTACAGGTGGACACTGGGATCCATTAGTACTCAATTCCATCACTGTTCCTTCAGCCAGCATTAACACGGTAATCTTCAATGAGATCAGTGTAGCAGAGGAAATGGCATCAGCTCCTTTCTCAGTTTTCCACAATATCATGTAGAGTATAAACTATACTTCTAATAGGCTTTGTAGCATGCTGATGCTGATGAAGGCCTTTTTTTTTAAAAAAGAAAATACAGTGGAAACTCGATTATCTGAATGAGATGGGTCGGCACTATTTCGTTCGGATAATCGGTTATTTGGAAAATTGATTAAATGCCTTTCCTCTGGAGCTTGGAGTTTTAAAGTCTGCTCTCCGTTCAGGACAGTAACAGTAGCACACAGCGCATGAGCCCCTGACCCAAATACTGGCCACTGTTCCCTCCCCTGTCCAGCTCCATGCTGCATCCCGCCCCACGCTCCCCAACCATTCCGGCCCCGCACCTCCCAACCCAGTCCAACCCCCCGCCCCAAGCACAAAGCGGAGAGCCCAGCCCCCGCCCCCCCGAGGCAGCCCAGACTGCACACCAACAACAGCTGTCTTTGTGGGATAAGTCTCCAAATAGCGCGCACAGCCACAAGCACAATTTTTTACTGCAAATTTTTGACAGGTTCCACATTTGCCCTGCACAGGACGATGTTGGAGAGATTATTCCTGGGAAGGGGGGGTGGAGGAGTTTAGGGTACACCCCTTCTGTAGAACTCCAGGGAAAATGTGGGGAGAGAGAGAGGAGGCAGGAGGTCAGTCATTTGGAGACGGAGTCTATTTAATCACTGTAACAAAAGACATGATCACTGTTGGAAACACGTAGAGGCCTCCTTCAGATAATCAGATTTTCAGATGATTGATTTTCGGATAATCGAGGTTCCCCTACAGTTGATCCCTTCTGGTCATTAGCAAAATTGCATAAGTTTGCTTTGAAGCTGCAGTTGGCTGCTCAAGCCTAGCTAACAACAGCTATACTTTCTTGAATATGCTGTCTCCCTGAATAGGTCACTAAAGGGCTGTTAAACTTGTTACCTTTTTTATTTGTGTAAATCATTTTTGCTATTTTTGTATTAATGTTGCATGCAGTTCATTTATAGATTTCCTGGAATTAATAGGCATCCTTCTTGTCATGTAGGAGAAAGTGAGGACTGCAGATGCTGGAGTACCAAAGTCGAAAAATGTGGTACTGGAAAAACACAGGCCAGGCAGAATCCAAGGCTTATGCCCAAAACGTCGATTCTCCTGCTCCTCGGATGCTGCCTGGCCTGCTGTGTTTTTCCAGCACCACATTTTTCAACATCCTTCTTGTCATGTAAAAGTAAGAAGACAGGAGTACATATTAATGTAGCTTTTAAATTCATTATGACACATTATTGGCCAAGCTAGAGTTGAGCCCTGTTCCACAAGGCCCCATTGTTTATTTATCTTTATGTAGTTGTAGGGTTTTTATTATCTGACCCCATAGAAACTAGATGTTTCACCAAGCCAAATCTCCTAACTGTTGGTTGAACGTGCACAGCCAGAAAGCATATCGATGATAATAGACACTGGTAGCATGGTGGCTCAGTATTGGCATCACAGCACCAGGGACCCTGGTTCGATTTCCGCCTTGGGCGACCCTCTGTGAGGAGTTTGCGCATTCTTCCAGTGTCTGCATGGATTTCCTCCCACGGTCACAAACGTGCAGTTTAGGTGAATTGGCCAAGCTAAGTTGCCCAGTGTGTCCTAGAGTGTGTAGATTAGGTACATTAGTCAGGGTAAATGTAAAGTGATAGGGTTAGGGGAGTGGGACTGGATGGGTCGGTGTGGACTTGTTGAGCCAAAGGGCCTGTTTCCACACTCTAGAGATTGTATGATTCTGGACACCTAAGTTTTATATGGGCATGGCAAGAACAGCTTCAGTGGGCTATTCTGAGATTTCAATAACAGCACAACCAAAAAACAGCTAATGCCTTTATTGCTGTTGCAGTAATCTCAGCAATACTGTTAATTTCATGGATAATATGAAATGAGTGAAGATCTGGCTAAAGTAAACTGGAAACAAAGATTTTATGGTGGGACAGTTGACAAGCAATGGAGGACTTTCAAAGCAATTTTTCAAAGTGCTCCGCAAAAGTATATTCCAGTGAAAAGGGGTAATCTGCCATGGGTATCTAAGGAAGTAAGGGAGGCCATCAAATTAAAAGAGAAGGCATACAAAATGGCCAAGATCAGTGGGAAATGAGAAGATTGAGAAATCTTTAAAGGTCAACAGAAAGCCACAAAGAGAGCTATAAAGAAAAGTAAGACAGAACATGAGAAAAAAACTAGCATAGAATGTGAAGGTAGATTGCAAATGTGTTTATAAATATATAAAACGGAAGAGTGATTAAAGTAAACGTTGGTCCTTTTAGTGGATGAGAAAGGCTATTTGCTTATGGGATATGATGAAGCATTGAATAGGTATTTTGTGTTGGTCTGCACATTGGGGGATCCTAATAACATGCCAATAATTGACAGAGACGAAGGTAGGTGAGGACCTGGAAACAACCATTATTATGGGAGAGGTAGTGTTGGGCAAGCTAATGGAACTCTTGACAGACAAGTCTCTTGGCCCTGATGGAATGCATCCCAGGGTACTAAAAGAGATTAGGGGAGAAATAGCAAATGTGCTTGCAGTAATTTTCCAAAATTTGCTGGGCGCTGGGGCAGTTCCAGCAGATTAGAAAACAGCAAATGTGATGCCACTGTTTAAAAAGGGAGGTATACAAAAGATGGAGAATTACAGCCTGGTTGGCTTTCCTTCAGTATTGGGGAAGATGCTAGAGTCTGTTATCAAGGAAGAAATAGCAAGACATCGAGATCAAAACTGTCCTGTTGGGCAGACACAGCATGGGTTTGTGAAGGGCAGGTCATGCTGAACTAATCTTTGGGAATTCTATGAAGACATTACGAGCAAGGTGGACAATGAGGATCCAGTAGATGTGGTGTATTTAGATTTTCAAAAGGCCTTCGACAAGGTGCCGCACAAGAGGCTGCTGCATAAACTAAAGATGGATTGTGGTGTTTTGGGTAAAATATTAGCATGGATAGAGGATTTGTTGACTAACAGGAAGCAAAGAATGGATAAAAATGAGTGCTATTTTGGTTGGCTACCAGTAACTAGTGGTGTGGCCTCAGGGGTCAGTGTTGGGAACGCAATTAATCACAATTTATATCGATGATTTGGAGTTGGCGATCGCGTGTAGTGTACCAAAGTTTGTAGATGACACTGGCAGGGCAAAGTGTGCAGAGGAACATAGTACTTTGAGTGGGCAAAGGTCTGGCAGATGGAATGCAATGTTAATAAATCTGAAATCATCCATTTTGGTAAGAGTGACAATGAAAAGGATTATTATATTACTTGAATGGTAAAACGTTGCAGCATGCTGCTATGCAGAAGGACCTGGATGACCTTCTGCAGGTACAGCTTGTAATTTAGAGTTATAGAAGTGTACAGCATGGAAGCAGAACCGTCGCTCCAACTCGTCCAGATATCCTAAACTGATCTAGTCCCATTTGCCAGCACCCAGCCCATATCCCTCTAAACCCTTCCTATTCATATACCCATCCAGCTGCCTTTTAAATGTTGCAGTTGTACGAGCCTCAATTAGGAAAGCAAATGGCATTTTGTCCTTCACTGCTCAAGGAATTGAATTTAAAAGCAGGGAGGTTATGTTGCAGCTGTACAAGGTGCTAGTGAGGCTACACTTGGAGTACTGCATTCAGTTTTGGTCTCCTTACTTGAAAAAGAATGTACTGGCACTACAGGGGGTGCAGAGGAGGTCACTAAATTGATTCTGGAGATGAGGGGGTTGGCTTTTGAGGAGATGTGGAGTAGACTGGGATTATATTCTTTGGAATTTAGAAGAATAGGGAGGGAATCTTACAGAAACATAAAATTATAAAGGGAATAAATACGATAGAAGTAGAGAGGATGTTTCCACT
Organism: Hemiscyllium ocellatum; assembly: GCF_020745735.1. Classification (NCBI taxonomy): domain Eukaryota; kingdom Metazoa; phylum Chordata; class Chondrichthyes; order Orectolobiformes; family Hemiscylliidae; genus Hemiscyllium; species Hemiscyllium ocellatum. The sequence goes on from NC_083425.1 coordinate 49,717,995, forward strand.
GGCAGGTGAAATTAGAACAAGAGGGCATATTCTCAAAATTAGGGGGAGCAGATTTAGGACTGAATTGAGAAGGAACTTCTTCACCCAGAGGTTGTGAGTCTATGGAATTCCCTGCCTAGTGAAGTAGTTGACGTTTTTAAAGCTAAGAGATTTTATTTTGAACAATAAAGGAATTGAGGGATTGGGTGAGAGGGCAGATAAGCGGAGTCAAGAGTGTGTTGCTGGAAAAGTGCAGCAAGTCAGACAGCATCCAAGGAGCAGGAGAATTAATGTTTCGGGCCGGAGCCCTTCATTAGGAATAGGGCTGGGAGCCTCTGGCATGGAGAGATAAATGGGAGGGGAGTGGGGCTGTGGAGAAGGTAGCTGGGAGTGCAATAGGTGAATGGAAGTGGGGGTAAAGGTGATAGGTCAGACAGAAAGGTGGAGCGGGTAGGTGGGACAGCTCATGAGGACGGGGCTGAGTTGGAAGGTTGGAACTGGGGTAAGGTAGGGGGAGGGGAAATGAGGAAACTGGTGAAGTCCACATTGATGCTCTGGGGTTGAAGGGTCCCGAGGCAGAAGATAAGGTGTTCTTCCTTCAAGGGTCGGGTGGTGATGGAGTGGCGATGGAGGAGGCCCAGGACTTGTATGTCCTTGGCAGAGGGGGAGTTGAAATGTTCGGCCACGGGGCGGTGGGGCTGATTTGGTGCAGGTGTCCCGGAGATGTTCTCTAAAGCACTCTGTGAGAAGGCGTCCAGTCTCCCCAATGTAGAGGAGACCACATCGGGAGCAACAGATACAATAAATTGCAGAAAATGCAGAAAAGAAGGGAAAAATATGGGAGGGGCAGAAGAGCTCCTTATTAGAGTGTCTTGTTCTCATGCCATCTTGCCAGAAACTGCCAATTTCTGAATCAGTGGTGCTGGAAGAGCACAGCAGTTCAGGCAGCATCCAAAGTGCAGCGAAATCGACGTTTCGGGCAAAAGCCCTTCATCAGGAGTGAAGGCAGTGAGCCTGAAGCGTGGAGAGATAAGCCAGAATTTACATGTTATCCTTCTGTAATTTCTGTATGACCTCCAAATCACTTCAACTGTCAACATTTACTGGCCTGCCATAATTTTTATTTTAAAAATCTTTTATTGCACTCCTTTCCACAAATGAGGATAATTACACACTTTCCCATATTACTCCATCTTCCACCTGCTTGTCCAGTGCAATCACTGCAAATTATAAACCTTTGCCACCTCCTCATATCTATATTTCATCAACTTTTGTTAATAATTCTCACTTGTTTTCCATAGCTGGTAAGCTGATCAGCCTTTTCATTCTTGATTTCAGTATCCCTCTTTTTTTGAAGTGGGGTGACGTTTGTGAACAGATAATGGCCAAGTGTTAGTAACACGGTCTTGGACAATTTAGGTTTGTCATCTACACGTCTATTTTGAATGCCATTGCTATTGCAGAAGTGGGTTTGAAAATCTGGTACAGTCTGTAGTTTAAAACTAGTGATTATTGTGCATCTAATAAATGAACATGTGTGTCTGCACACGTACCCCGAGCTTAAAATAGCTGATTTGAGAAAATGAACAATGACAGCTCCTTTTCCATCATTGAGAAAGGTGGTTTGTTCACTCTGCCATAACAGCCCACATCTGTCGTGCCCAGTTTTAAATATAATTGGGAGAAAATATGTAGAGGTCAATGGGAAAACATGAAAGAAACTTGTAGCAATGAATGTATTGGAGAAGGTGCAGAAGAGATTTACCAGAATGGTTCTAGATCGAAAAGCTTCAACAATGAGAATAGATAGGAGAAGGGTGTAGGGTGTAGGTTTGCTTGCTGAGCTGTAAGTTTGATATCCTGATGTTTCATTACCTAGCTAGGTAACATCATCAGTGGCGACCTCCAAGTGAAGTGAAGCTGTTGTCTCCTGCTTTCTATTTATGTCTTTCTCTTGGATGGGGTTCCTGGGGTTTGTGGTGATATCATTTCCTGTTCATTCTCTCAGGGGTTGATAGATGGCATCTAGATCTGTGTGTTTGTTTATGGCGATGTGGTTGGAGTGCCAGGCCTCTAGGAATTCTCTGGCATGTCTTTACTTAGCCTGTCCCAGGATAGATGTGTTGTCCCAGTCGAAATGATAGGTTTTTTTTCATCCATGTGTAGGACTACGAGGGAGAGAGGGTCGTGTCTTTTTGTGGCTAGCTGGTGTTCGTGTATCCTGGTGGCTAACTTTCTTCCTGTTTGTCCTACGTAGTGTTTATGGCAGTCTTTGCATGGAATTTTGTAGATGACGTTGGTTTTGTTCATGGGTTGTAATGCGTCTTTTAAATTTGTTCATTTTTGTTTGAGTGTTGGTGGGTTTGTGTGCTACTAGGATTCCGAGGGGTCTTAGTCTGACTGTCGTTTCTGTAACTTCTTTGATGTATGGTAAGGTGGTTAGGGTTTCTGGCTGTGTTAGGTCTGCTTGTCGTGGTTTGTTCTTGAGGAATCTGCGCACTGTATTTTTTGAGTATCCGTTCTTCTTGAATTCATTGTATAGGTGGTTCTCCTCTGTTTTCCAAAGTTCGTCTGTGCTGCAGTGTGTGGTGGCTCGTAGGAATAGTGTTCTGATACAGCTTCGTTTGTGTATTGGGATGGTTGCTGGTGTAGTTAAGTATTTGAGTAAAAAGTGAGGTCTGCAGATGCTGGAGATCAGAGCTGAAAATGTGTTGCTGGTTAAAGCACAGCAGGTCAGGCAGCATCCAAGGAACAGGAAATTCGACGTTTCGGGCCAGAGCCCTTCATAAGTATTTGGTCAGTGTTTGTCGGTTTTCTGTATACGCAGGTTTGTCGTTCTCCATTGTCCTTTCTTTCGGCTGTAACGTCCAGAAATGCGAGTTTGTTGTCGGTTTCTTCCTTCTTGGTGAACTTTATGCCTGTGAGGGTGTTGTTGATGATGTTAAATGTCCCAGGTTTTTGGTTTGGTGGTTGGTAGGGCTGTTTGTTCTAGCCTTTGCATTACCGCTTCTGCTATGAATCCTGATAGCGGAGATCCCATGGGTGTGCCGTTGGTTTGTTTGTAGACTATGTTGTTGAAAGTGAAGTGGATGGTGAGGCACAGATCCACTAGCTTCATGATGCTATTGTTGGTAATGTGATTGGTGGTTGGGGTGTATGTGATGGTCTCTTCTAAAAGTGTGGTAAGTGTTTCCTTTGCCAGGTTGATGTCGATGCAAGTGAACAGTGCTATTATGTCGAATGAGATCATTGCTTCGTCTTCCTCTATTTTGGTGTTTTTGATTTTTAGGAATTCCTGGGCGGAGTGAATGGATTGCTGTGACTCTTCTACTAGGTATTTCAGTCTTATGTGTAGTTCTTTGGCCAGTCTAAGTTGGTGTTCTGGGTAGTGAGACTTGTGGGTCTGAGGGGGGCTCCTAGTTATGGATTTTTGGTAGTCCGTAGAATCGTGGGTGTTGATCCCGTCGGGTTTCATTTTCTGGAATTCCGTGTTGTTTAATTGTCCGAAATTGTGTGATGTTCTTAGGAGATATGTCATTTTGTTATCTAGTTGTGGGGGTGGCTCTAGCGCCACCTGTTGGTAGGTGTTGGTGTCTGCGAGTAGTGCATTGGCTTTCTCTATGTAGTCCCTTCTGTTCAGGATGACTGTGAGCCGACCTTTGTCTGCAGGTAATATAACGATGTTTTTCTAGGGCTTTCTTTTCTTGTGTGTTCAGTTTGTTTCCTTCCCTCTTTTGGCTCAGTACATGCAACTGTCTGTCAGATCGTTTGTTGTGTTTCTTCCGTGCGATTGTTGTCCTTCAATGTGGTTTCTAATGCCGCGAAGAAGTCCTTCTTGTCAGCGTCTCGGTAATTGAAATTTAATCCTTTTACCAGTACCGCTTTTTCTGCGTCTGATAGGGTCCGGTCTGATAAGTTCTTTATCCAATCCCCTAAGTTATTGGTTTTGTCTTTTTTTTGTGAGTTTGTCAAGTTTTTTTCTTCAGGTCCCAATTTTTCTTTATCGGTGTTTGTCGTTGTTTGGTGTTTATGACCCGTTCTACTGCATCTGTCCATTCTTGATTTGTTGCTCGTTTGAATAATGGTTTTTGGCACGCAATTTCCCGGTTGTATTTTTGGAGTCTGTGGTGGGCGTTGTTGATTAGTTCTCAGAGCATTCTGCAGCCGTTTTGTTCTGTTAAACTTCTGGCTTGAGGTGTTTTAATCGGTGGTTTATATTGGATTCATTTTGGTAGTACCTGTTTTCTTAAACATTCATGCAGAAAGTATGGTGGTTCGCAGGTGGAACTGTCTTGGATGGCATTCCTTTCCATAGATAGGAGAAGTTAAGTGCTCCTTGAATGGGAGAAGGCATTTGTGGGCGGCACGGTGGCACAGTGGTTAGCACTGCTGCCTCACAGCGCCTGAGACCCGGGTTCAATTCCCGACTCAGGCGACTGACTGTGTGGAGTTTGCACGTTCTCCCCGTGTCTGCGTGGGTTTCCTCCGGGTGCTCCGGTTTCCTCCCACAGTCCAAAGATGTGCGGGTCAGGTGAATTGGCCATGCTAAATTGCCCGTAGTGTTAGGTAAGGGGTAAATGTAGGGGTATGGGTGGGTTTCGCTTCGGCGGGTCGGTGTGGACTTGTTGGGCCGAAGGGCCTGTTTCCACACTGTAAGTCTAATCTAATCTAATCAAATGGAAGTTTTCAAAATCAAAAGGTATCTGGACAGAGTAGTTGGAGAGAAACTGTTCACACTTAAAAAAGAATTGAGAACCACATGTCATGGATTTAATGTTTTGCAAAAGAATTAAATACCAGGTTTTTTTTCCAAAGAGTTTTTGTTTTACACAGGAAATGATCAGAGTCTGAAACGCACTGCCTGCAAATATAGTGAAGACAAGTTCAAGTGAGGAATTCAAGCAGATATTAAATAATTGTTCCTATAAATAGTGTGGAGGATGACAGAAAAATGTCATTGGTACTAATAAATCTCTAAGTTTTCAATATCTGTACATTAAATGTAGTCATATAGTTATCAACTGAAGTATCTCCTTGCCAAAGCGAAATAAATGGAATTGGAGGGAATGATGCACAAATGTATTGCCAAGAGACATGACTTAATTACTCAACTACTCAGAAGTAAAATCGTTTTGAGTAAATCTTAGTTATGAAACCCCTTTGACCTCTTTAGATAAGAGTGCTTTCCTATGTTGAAACCTTGGTATGCTGTCTTGACTAAATAAGTCATGAAGGTATTTCTTCAGTTGATCATCTTCGAAATCTGCTTTTGAAGAAGTTTGACAAAAGTGGAGTGTGTCACAAACTCCATATTACATTTGGATGCATTCAGGGAAGAGACGATAATCCCTTATTTGCGGGATAAATTGGCTGTGAGCTTAATTGTACACTTGTCTGTGAGAACTTCTAACAGGAGTTGATGTATGAATGAGAATATGCACTCTGTGCAGACTCGCTGATTTATTCTAATTCAAATTGCAATAGTACTTTAAAGTTAGATTTCTGTATTAAAGCATTTTTTGGTCACTATTTACTTGCATGTATTATATTTAATGAACAAATGTAAAATAGAGTACCTGAGATGAATTTCCATATTTAAATATCTGTATATGCAATGAAGTGAAAATAACAAGTGAATATGGCAATCTTTGAATTCAAGCAGTTGAAAGTAGTTGACGCATTTGTCTGATGGCCATAGAATACAGCCAAGAAAGGTCTCTGCATTCCAAATCCAACCAGGATAAGCTGTAAATCTTTTAAAACTCTACTTAATGTGGCTGATTTGAGCACAAACAAAACATCCTGTTGATATTCTGAAGAAGAGTATGATGCTGATGTTACCTTTCCTCCCTCCTACTCGCTCTCGCGCGCTGTACCATTCTTGCTCTCTCCCTGTTCCTGTGTGTGTGTGTGTGTGTGTGTGTGTCTGTCTGTGTGTCTGTCTGTCTGTCTGTCTGTCTCTCTGTCTGTCTGTCTGTCTCTCTGTCTCTCTGTCTCTCTGTCTCTCTGTCTGTCTGTCTCTCTGTCTCTCTGTCTGTCTGTCTCTCTCTCTCTGTCTCTCTCTCTCTGTCTCTCTCTCTCTCTCTGTCTCTCTCTCGCTGTCTCTCTCTCTGTTTGTCTCTCTCTCTGGTTCCCTCACTCTCCCTTCTTCCTTCCTTCCTCTCTTCCACCACCCCCCCAACATCATCACCAGAACATCTGAGTGTCTCCTGCACTTTCTGCATGTGTAGCCATTGATGCATGTGCTGAGTTTCTATAAAGTTGTCTTTGCATTTCTGGCCAGTTTCTATTTCTCATCATCAATGACAGTTCAAGAATAAACAGGTGATCACCCTACTTCTGGTCAAATTGAGATAGTACTTTAAAGTTAGATTTCTGTATTTAAAAAGGCACTTACATTGAGGTTTACCATTGTTTATAGTTTGTACCTAGTTAGTTTAATTCACATTTTGAAAATTTTACTTGAGTTTTACAATGAGCAGTGACCAACAATAATAGTGCTGTACTCAGAGCTTTGTGCTGTATTTTATTGTTGGAGAGTGCAGAATGTCAGATTTCTTAAGACAGGAGATAGTTTCCCTGATTGTTAAGAGAGAGCCTGTTTTAATTGGTTATTTGTAAATGCTTGACTTGTGGAAATTATCATGAAAATGGGGCATGTGAAAAGTGTGGGTCTTTTTAAAGGATGTGGGACTGCCCTGAGGTCACTGTTTTCCCTTGAAATCAGGAGAGAATGTTAGGAAAATATTATTGGAGCAAATCGATTAAATATAGAATTGCATAACCAAGTTGCATTCTGTGTAAAGCAATTCCAAACATAAACGTTAAGCATCTATCTCTGTTCAGTTGCAAAGGCGCAGTCATTTTTGAGGTTTATTTATTTGCTGTAAAGATGTTACTTATTCATGCTGTATCTGGAACTCCAGTCTTAATATTGACTGCAACTAACAGCATGCCATTGAAAATGATTTATTCTTGTTTGATATTGTACCTCCCCTTTTCAAACCATTGTCATCTTGCACCGGCTTTCTCCAATTAGACTATCTATCTTTAGTCACCTTGTTCTTCTCTCGAACCTTTGAATATGCTATTGCCTCTCAAACCTTCCAAAATATCCTGCCACTTCATGCTGGGATCTCTTCAAGCAGGTTTATGTCCCAGCACTCAGCGATTACAAATCAGTGTCATAAATTACGTTCCATAAACATGATCATATTCCTCTTTGATGTCTCTCCAACTGTTAATATGGTTTACACTGCATAATAATCATCTTAGGTCTTGCTTGTTTTGTTCAGACCACTTTGTTCCACTCTTATCTATACAATTCAGAACAGCTGCAGCAAAGACTGCTTAACCCACCTCGACGTAGAAGTGCCAATGTTGAATTGGGGTGGAGAAAATTTAAAAATCACACTACACCAAGGCGGTCTTTGGGATACACAACAATGCAGAGTTGCTGAGCAGAGGCTGATAACCAGGCTTGGTACTCATGGGGATTACCTTAACTGGGATCTTGGGTTCATGTCACACTACAGGTGACCCCACTCCACTATACACTTTATGTACATACAAGCACGTGTGCACGTGCACACTTGCATGCGATTGCACACTCCAACTCCCGCAGACCATTTCTCATGTACATGCTCTCTTTGAGACATATCCACATCCCTAAATCCACACCTTTCCTCAGGTGGGCACCCTTGCACACGTTCTATCAAGCGCACACATACTCGCATGCACGCCCCACGCCACCCATAAACCTGCCCCCTCTTGCACTTTCTCACCCCCTTGCCGCACTTGCTCATGCTTGCTCTGTCCCCTGCTCTCTGCTCCCCCTCACCCCTGCGTTTTGTCTTGGCGCCCCCTGCTGTAGGTCCCCCCTCGCCTCCGTGCTCACTCTCTGCCCCACTGTGCCCCTTGCCCTCACTCCTGGCCCCCTTCGCTCAAGTCCCTCCACGCTCACTCTCGGCCCCACTGCACACCTCCCCGCCGCACCTTGCCCTCACTCCTGGCCCTCCTCACCTTCGCTCTAGGACCCCCTCGCGCTAGCTCTCTGCCTCATTCGCCCTTGTGCGCGTTCTCTCTCTCTCGCGTTCTCTCTCGTCCACACGTGCCTATAAGTCTATGGGGTGAATGTGTATTTGCAGATACATTCTATTTTGTTCAAAAAGCAGCATAACCTGTAGGCAGTCAGTCAATGTGACATGTTATCAATCCCTACTTTGGCAATAGACCCAGTCTGACTCAAGTTTGAGCTACAGACAGACCCTAACCTCTCTCTTTTAATGCATTCCTGATGAAGGGCTTACGCCCAAAAAGCTCCTCTGATGCTCTCTGACCTGCTGTGCTTTTCCAGCATCACACTTTTTCACTCTGATCTGCAGTCTTCACTTTTTCTTTAGAGTGCTGTGAGACGAGCATAGGCTAGTTTAGTTTTGCAATATGGTTGGTGTGGACTGGTTAGACTGAAGGGTCTGTTTCAATGCTGTATGACTCTCATCCCTCTGACTCAATAACTGCATCTGCCAGGTATCATACTTTTAGTACCTTTTGTTAAAAACTTACGAATCTCATTTCTGGCATTTGCCTTTGACCTAGTCTCAAGGGAGAGACTATGGTTGTTGTGGTTCTGTTCGACGAGTTGGGAGTTTTTCTTTCAAACGTCTCGTCCCCTTTCTAGGTGACATCTTCAGTGCTTGGGAGCGTCCTGTGAAGCGCTTCTGTGCTGATTCCTCCGGCATTTATACTGGTTTGAATCTGCCGCTTCCGGTTGTCAGTGGCTGTCCGCTGCAGTGACCGGTATATAGGGTCTATGTCGATGTGTCTGTTGATCGAATTCGTGGAAGAGTGCCATGCTTCTAGGAATTTCTTGGCTGTTCTTTGTTTGGCCTGTCCTATAATGGTGGTGTTGTCCCAATCGAATTCATGTTGCTTGTCATCTGAGTGTATGGCTACTAGGGATAGCTGGTCGTGTCGTTTCGTGGCCAGTTGGTGTTCGTGGATGCGGGTTGTTAGCTGTCTTCCTGTTTGTCCTATGTAGTGTTTTGTGCAGTCCTTGCATGGGACTTTGTAAACCACGTTGGTTTTGCTCATGCTGGGTATCGGGTCCTTTGTCCTGGTGAGTTGGTGTTTGAAAGTGGCTGTAGGTTTGTGTGCTGTTATGAGTCCTAGTGGTCGCAGCAATCTGGCTGTCAGTTCAGAAATGCTCCAGATGTATGGGAGTGTGGCCAGTCCTTTGGGTTGTGGCATGTCCTCATTTCGTTGTCTTTCCCTGAGGCATCTATTAATGAAATTGCGTGGGTATCTGTTTTTGTTGAATACCTTGTATAGATATTCTTCTTCCTCTTTTTGTAGTTCAGGTGTACTGCAGTTTGTTGTGGCCTTTTTGAATAATGTCCTGATGCAACTTCGTTTGTGTGTGTTGGGGTGGTTGCTTTCATAGTTCAGGACTTGGTCTGTGTGTGTGGCTTTTCTGTATACCTTCGTGGTGAATTCTCCGTTCGGTGTTCTTTGTACCATCACGTCCAGGAATGGGAGCTGGTTGTCCTTTTCTTCCTCTCTCGTGAATCGGATTCCTGTGAGTGTGGCGTTGATGATCCGGTGTGTGTTCTCTATTTCTGTGTTTTTAATGATTACAAAGGTGTCGTCCACGTATCTGATCCATAGTTTGGGTTGTAGTTGCGGTAAAACTGTTTTTTCTAACCTTTGCATAACTGCTTCTGCTATCAGTCCAGAGATCGGTGAGCCCATGGGTGTTCCGTTAATTTGTTCATATATCTGGTTGTTGAATGTGAAGTGTGTTGTGAGGCACAGGTCTAGTAGTTTAAGTATGCCGTCTTTGTTAATAGGTTCAGCGTCCTGCTGTCTGTTATGTATGTCCAGCAAGTTGGATATTGTTTCTCTGGCTAGGGTTTTGTCAATAGAAGTGAACAGTGCCGTTACATCGAATGAGACCATGGTTTCTTCCTTGTCTATGTGTATGTTTCTAATGCTGTCCAAAAATTCTTGTGTTGACTGTATAGAGTGTCTGGATCCGCTAAGCAGGTGTTTCAGTTTCTGTTGTAGCTCTTTAAACAGTTTGTGTGTTGGTGTTCCTGGTAGTGATACTATGGGTCTGAGTGGGATGTCTGGTTTGTGTACTTTAGGTAGTCCATAGAATCTGGGGGTGTTGTTGCTTTCCGGTTTCATTCTTTGTAGGTCAGACCTGGTTATCTGTCCATTTTTTTTGTAGGTTTCTCAGTGTGTTGTTCATCCTATTGGTGAGCTGTGGAGTGGGGTCAAACTCCCTCTTTTGGTAGGTGTTGGTGTCTGCAAGTAGTTGTTCAGCTTTGTGTCAGATACAGACCACCAGTCAACAATCCACAAGCCAGGGACACAGCCAGACAGAACGGACTCAGGATGATCCAGGTAATGATTACAGACGCTCACAACAGACTCCACAAATAGTGACCAGAAATTGCACGCCAAAAATCATTAATTTTAAAAACTACCAATCAGGAATGGACCCGGACCATAGAACAAGCTATCACCCGCTAGTACAGAATAGGACCACACACCGCAAAAAAACGGCACTAAAAGAAAAAATGGCCAAACTAGCACACAACGAAAAGGACACCACAACACACACCTGGGTTAAAAATCTTTCCCACAGACAGCTCACAGACACGGAAAGAACAATACTGGCCAAGGGACTTAACTACAACCACAGGGACGCCAAGACAGCAGACTTCCTAGCAGCACTAGAATGCACACTCAGGAACAATGGACTAACAGAAGAGACACAACAGACAGTGAGACAAAGTATCATACCTATGATAACAAGGAAAAGACAAACACACACCCTCAACACTAAGGAGAAAGAAGCACTACAATCACTAAGAAACGATAAGACCATAATCATACTACAAGCAGACAAAAGCAGAATGACTGTTATACTGGAAAAGTCAGACTACATATACTACTTGCAGACACCAACACCTACCAAAAGAGGGAGTTTGACCCCACTCCACAGCTCACCAATAGGATAAACAACACACTGAGAAACCTACAAAAAAACGGACAGATAACCAGGTCTGACCTACAAAGAATGTAACCGGAAAGCAACAACACCCCCAGATTCTATGGACTACCTAAAGTACACAAACCAGACATCCCACTCAGACCCATAGTATCACTACCAGGAACACCAACACACAAACTGTTTAAAGAGCTACAACAGAAACTGAAACACCTGGTTAGCGGATCCAGACACACTATACAGTCAACACAAGAATTTTTGGACAGCATTAGAAACATACACATAGACAAGGAAGAAACCATGGTCTCATTCGATGTAACACGTCACATTCAACAACCAGATATATGAACAAATTAACGGAACACCCATGGGCTCACCGATTTCCGGACTGATAGCAGAAGCAGTTATGCAAAGGTTAGAAAAAACAGTTTTACCACAACTTCAACCCAAACTATGGATCAGATACGTGGATGACACCTTTGTAATCATTACAAAACACAGAAATAGAGAACACACACCGAATCATCAACGCCACACTCACAGGCATCCGATTCACGAGAGAGGAAGAAAAAGACAACCAGCTCCCATTCCTGGACGTGATGGTACAAAGAACACCGAACGGAGAATTCACCACGAAGGTATACAGAAAAGCCACACACACAGACCAAGTCCTGAACTATGAAAGCAACCACCCCAACACACACATTATTCAAAAAGGCCACAACACACTACAGTACACCTGAACTACAAAAAGAGGAAGAAGAACATCTATACAAGGTATTCAACAAAAACGGATACCCACGCAATTTCATTAATAGATGCCTCAGGGAAAGACAACGAAATGAGGACATGCCACAACCCAAAGGACTGGCCACACTCCCATACATCTGGAGCATTTCTGAACTGACAGCCAGACTGCTGCGACCACTAGGACTCATAACAGCACACAAACCAACAGCCACTTTCAGACAACAACTCACCAGGACAAAGGACCCGATACCCAGCATGAGCAAAACCAACGTGGTTTACAAAATCCCATGCAAGGACTGCACAAAACACTACATAGGACAAACAGGAAGACAGCTAACAACCCGCATCCACGAACACCAACTGGCCACACAACGACATGACCAGCTATCCCTAGTAGCCATACACTCAGATGACAAGCAACATGAATTCGATTGGGACAACACCACCATTATAGGACAGGCCAAACAAAGAACAGCCAAGAAATTCCTAGAAGCATGGCACTCTTCCACGAATTCGATCAACAGACACATCGACATAGACCCTATATACCGGTCACTGCAGCGGACAGCCACTGACAACCGGAAGCGGCAGATTCAAACCAGTACAAATGCCGGAGGAATCAGCACAGAAGCGCTTCACAGGAGGCTCCCAAGCACTGAAGATGTCACCTAGAAAGGGGACGAGACGTTTGAAAGAAAAACTCCCAACTCGTCAAACAGAACCACAACAACGAGCACCCGAGCTACAAATCTTCTCACAAACTTTGGAGAGACTATGGTATTGTGTAATCACAATGTGATAATAGAAGAGTTGAACTAGATGGACTGTAACTGTTTATGTAGACAGCTCAACACCATTTTCTTGAGGACAATTAAGGATTGGCAATAAATACCCAAATTCTTTTGGGGAAGTATTTAACATTTCTATTATCACAATGTGAAGAAGTACTTATAACCACTGCTAGAAGGCCAAGGCCTAACATTAAGATTGTCCCTTTGCATCTGTGTATTTTATCTTCTTTTTCCTATTTTCAAGATACTGTTGATTCACATTAGCAGGTGTTAACATTTGAGGCTTGAATATGTCTGCTCACAGTTGTTATAGAAGCCCACAAGATATTTTAAGAAGGTAGCCTAGACCCTAACTTCTCCTTGTTTTAAAGGTAAATGTAACATGCTATGTTCCAGATACAACTCAATTGGTCAAACTACTTGACGTATACAACACCAGAAAAAAGAAATTGGAATAGCAACTCTGTTGGAAAACATAACTGAATAATTGATCCAGTAACTATTACTAATTTACTATTCCAATATAGTACCATCCTGTAAACACTCCCCTTTGCAAAAAGGCAAATTCAGAAAAAGATTTGTTTCTGAGGTAACCGAGTGGCAGTGAGAAAACCCAGCCTCTAGCTGTAATCAAGGGTGAAAAGATAGATAGCTTCTGCTTCTTCAAAACTCCAACTGCCCTGTTGTGACTCCAAAAGCAACTGCTTAAAGCTAAACCTAAAATTTCTTAAAAACTAGAAATCCTGGTTTGAGAGAGTTGCCACATCCATTCATCCTTCTACAGTTTCAAACTTTTGTCTCAAAAAAAATGACCCGAGGCCTCATAAACTGTTGACTTTACTGGCTTTCCAGGTAGGCGGCTTGTGACCTCTGTCTTAAAATCTCTCCTCTTTAAAAGAAAGGACAAAGCAACCTCTTAAAGCCACAACATTCTCTCTCGGTGCAGCAAGTATGCCTTCTAACTGAAAGAGCTGAAGCTGATGAATTTGATGGGGCTGTTATGATGCAGATGTCCTTACGTCTGGGCCTGGATTCAAGTCCTACTTTCTCCAGGCATGTGTAAGAACATGTCTGAACAGATTGATAGAAAATATCTCCAACAATAATGAGAGACCTATTGCCCTCACCTGCATCCAGATGTGCTCCAAGCCAGATTATTAAATTAAATTAAATTAGATTAGATTCCCTACAGTATGGAAATAGGCCCTTCGGCCCAACAAGTCCACACTGACACTCAAAAGAGTAACACACCCAGACCCATTACCCTACCTTATATTTGCCCTTGACTATCGTATCTAACACTATTTTATGCTTCCCCAAATTCTGAAATATTGAGACACAACTGCATGATTGAAATCTTAGTTTAACACACGTCAGTGGTTGAAACCCTAGATCACTTAATACATATGGCTTAGCGGCTATCACCATGCTCAATTTACAACTATGATTCCAGCTGATGTTATTACCGAACAAATGGGATTCCAGGCAAGACCCTATGGATCATATTTTGTTTTACTTTTAACGAAGTAGTCTCCTACTAAAAGATGAGCATGCAATGTTATTCCCATTACAAAACATATCTTTGTACATGAGAAAGAAACCAAACAGCTTTTGTTTAGTACCCAACACAACACTACTCTCTCAATAGCTGCATGAGAGTCTCTGTATCTTGCAGTTTAATCGGTTTATGGCACTTGTGACTTCAACTTTCAGACTGGAACTACAGATGCCTTCTTTATGGAGTTCTTATATACCTGTGTATAAATAAACCCAGCTTTTAGTAACTTTGTTTCCTAGTTTAATTCCCGCACTCAGGTGTAGATCTCACACCAGCTCCTCATTGTAACATAACCTGTCCTTATGTATCCTTATGTAATCATTATGTAACCTTCCTTTCTCAGGAACACTCGTCAGTGCAGCTATCTTATTCCAAGGTCTTCGCAGGACTGCTCAAAACTCTCAAGTTAAACTGAACCCTTACGTCTTCCTCCATTAGCTCTCTATGTTTTCTTTGAACTTAACAAGAAAAGTTCCAAAGTCTTTAACAAACCTTAAGGGAGCATTATTTATCTTGCGGGGGTGCAAAGCAATCTAATATAAACAAAACCAGATAAGTTACATAGCGGTTTTTAAAATTGCCCAACACTATGTCACCCTTTGTGTTGTCAAGTTGCTTGTAATGTCTGGTACATGCTGTGGGATGCATTTATGGAGCAATATTTTCAAGTGAGAGCTTATAGTTTTTAAATCTGATCTCGCAGGCGTTCCACTGTGATAGAGAAGTTAGAAGCTCTTGAGCTGGATGCTGATCGAATGGATGCTGATGAAACAACTCTCAGTGATTCACGACCAGGAAGAAGTGAAACTCGGCAAGTTCAAAGGATAGAGGTAAGTTACGGAATAAGACAGCTCCATATGTTTGTTTCGTTATTCTTTTAATAGCAGCAATTAGGTCAGTTACAAATAGTGAAAAAGATAGCTATCTCAGATACTGAAAATTAAAGATACTGAATTGGATCATCCTTCTATTTTCTTCGCTCGTTGATTGGCTGCCTGATTTTCCTTTTATTTGATGCAATTTCAAATTGAAACAATTGACAAAAGTTAATGTGAATGTACATGCTATAATAAAAAGCGGAGTCTTATTTGTGGAATAGTGAATTAAGAACTGATTAATAAAGGGCAATAACCCAGCAGTGAAGATTATCTAGAGCACTGACAAAAGCGAGTAAACAGTGCACTCAGAATTAAATACAACTGACACAGCATCCAACTGTAGCATGGTCAGAGCATCAGGAATAAATTAGACTTCCACTTGAAATCAACACATATTCTGTTGTCTTAATTGATTTATCCTACACCTTTTATATGAAATAAGTCATGGCACTAACTTGGTTAACATAGGTGAAACTAAATGTGGAATAGGAAAAAGGGACAAAGAAATTAAATTTTAGCTGTAGATACTATGTAAACTTGGCATTTGCTCTCATCTACAGATGGCTGCATTAATGTCAAAATATTTGCTTTCCATATTGTACTACTTATTATTTTAACAATTGTTTCTTGATGGATTTTCCAAAAATATCAGTCCTTGTGTTTTTTTAAACTTTTTTTTTGTCTGTTCTCTGGGAAAGAACCATGTCTAGCTGATGTAGTACTATGAAGTAGTGGTCTGGAAGGAATAATGTTACTGTGAAGATGCTTAATATGTTTGTTGTAAATTGATTAACGTTTTGATTATAATAATAAATGAGATAATTTGATATAAGGTTTAAGAAATTTTTTAAAGAGATAACATTACTAACAATTTAAGGTTTACCATAGTTGCAAGTAGTTGGCACTGTAATTGATAACATGATGTTGTCATAGGTGTTTCATGATCTAAGTACCCATGGGGGCGAGAAGAAATTGATCACTTTACATTAAAAGATTTGCAAAAACCAGTGCTTGCAACTCCCAACTCCCAACTAGAAGCTGTTTATTTTTGAGGGCAGCATTTACCTATGTTGTAGCTTCAAATTCTTCCTCTTTTACAGATTGAGCTAATTTTCACAGCAGTATGTTGTTTACAGGCAATGGTGAATGCTTCTTCCTGGATGAGAGGAAGGTATACAGTGAGGTTCCCTGTGGGTCAGTACATGAGCCACTGCTTTTCTTGAACTGTGTTATTAAGTTAAATTTGGCTGTGCAGATCACAATTTCAAAATTTGCATATGACACAAACTTTAAAAGTATTGTGCGCTATGAAGAGGATTGTGTTATACTTAGAGGGCATAGATAAATTGGTAGCATGGGCAGAGACCCATATATTTAATACAGAGAAGTGTGATGTAATATGTTTTGGTAGGCAGAAAAAGGGGAAGCAAAATAAAATTAGGGATACCATTCAAAAGGGGATGTGGGAGCCAACACATTTGAAACATACAATATCAAGAGGTGGCAGGATAGGCTGAAGAATACTTCAAATGTCTGTGGGAGCTGGGCTTTGTAAATAGAAACTGAATACAAAAGCAAGGAGGTTATAAAACATCAGTTTGGCTTTAGCTGGCGCATTACATCCAATTCTGATCACACTTTCAGAAGGGTACTTTTCATTCACGTACAGGATGTGGGTTTTGGTGGCTAGGCCATAATTTATTGTCCATCCCTAATTGCCCTGGAGAAAATTATGTGCTCTCCTTTTGAATCACTGCATCCCAAGCGTGTAGGGACATCCACAGTAATGTTAGGGAGTTTTGGAATGTTGTCTCAATGACAATAAAGAATTAGTAATATAGGTCCAAATCAGGATGGTGTGTGGAAGGAATATGCAGGTGGTAGTTCCCAGGCATCTGCTGCCCTTGTCCTTTCAGCTAGGCAAAGGTCATACATTTGGAACATACTGTTGAAGATCTGAGTTACTGCACTGCATCTTTTAGGTAGTACACGCTACTGCTATTGGATTGATGGAGAGAATGCATGTTGAAAGTGTTGAATGGGGTTCCAATCAAGCAGGCAACTTTGATCCAGTTGGTGAAGTGCTTCTTAAGTATTTTTGGAGCTGCGTTAATCTAAGAAAGAACATAAGAACTAGGAGCAGGAGTAGGCCCTCCAGCCCTTCGAGCCTGCTCTGACACTCAATAAGATCGTGGCAAATTTTTTTTGGACTCGGCTCCACTTACTCACGTTTTTAACATATCCCTTAATTCCTTTATTATTCTACCTTCACTTTAAAAGCGATTACTGAAGTAGTGTTAACTACATCCCTGGGTAAGGAATTCCATAGATTGATTAACCCTCTGGGTGAAAAAGTTACTCCTCAGTTCAGTTGTAAATTTGATTCCTCTAATCTTGAGGCCATGCCTTGTTGTCTTAGTCTCATCGACCAGTCGAAACACCCTATCTATTTCTATTTTATAGATTCCCTTCATCATTTTATATGTTTCTATAAGATTACCCCCCTCAATCTTCTGAAATCCAATGAATATAATCCCAGTGTACTCAGCCTCTCCTCATAAGCCAACCCCCTCAACTCCGGAATCAACCTAGTGAACCATCTCTGCACCCCTTCCAGTGCCAGTACATCTTTTCTTAAGTAAGGAGACCAAACCTGCACACAGTACTCCAGATGTGGCCTCACTAGCACCTTCTACAGCTGTAAAATTACCTCTCTGCTTTTAAACTCAAACCCTTCAGCAATGAAGGACACAATTCCATTTGCCTTCCTAATTACTTGTACCTGCAGACCAATCTTCTGCGATTCACATACAAGGACACCCCGGGTCCCTCTGCAAATCAGTATGCTACAACTTTTTACCATTGAAATAATAGTCTATTTTCCTGCTACTTCTACCAAAATGTATGACTTCACATTTACTAACATTGTATTTCATCTGTCAGACCTTTGCCCACTCACTCAATGTATCTACGTTCCTCGGCAAAATTTCACAGTCCTCCACACACTTTACTGTGCCACTCATATCTATCTCTCTCTCTCTCTCTGACATCTCCCTCTTTCTGACATCTATCTGACCTCTCTCTCTCTCG
Organism: Hemiscyllium ocellatum; assembly: GCF_020745735.1. Lineage (NCBI taxonomy): Eukaryota > Metazoa > Chordata > Chondrichthyes > Orectolobiformes > Hemiscylliidae > Hemiscyllium > Hemiscyllium ocellatum. The sequence goes on from NC_083425.1 coordinate 49,736,058, forward strand.
CTCTCTCTGACCTGTCTCTTGCTCTCTCTGACCTCTCTCGCTCTCTCTGACCTCTCGCACGCGCTCTCTCTGACCTCTCGCACGCGCTCTCTCTCTGATCTCCCTCGCTGTCCTCTCTCTCTCGCTGACCCCTCTCTCTCTCGCTGACCCCCCTCTCTCGCTGACCTCTCCCTTTCGCTGACCCCCCTCTCTCTCTCTCTCGCTGACCTCTCTCTCTCTCTCGCTGACCTCTCTCGCTCTCTCTGACCTCTCCCTCTCGCTCTCTCTGACCTCTCTCTCTCGCTCTCTCTGACCTCTCTCTCGCTCTCTCTGACCTCTTTCGCTCTCTCTGACCTCTCTCGCGGACCTCTCTCTCTCTTTCTTTCTCTCTCTCTTTCTCTCTCTCTCTTTCTCTCTCGCTGACCTCTCGCTGACCTCCCTCTCTCTCTCGCTGACCTCTCTCTCTCTCTCTCTCGCTGACCTCTCTCTCTCTCTCGCTGACCTCTCCCTCTCTCTCGCTGACCTCTCCCTCTCTCTCTGACCTCTTTCGCTCTCTCTGACCTCTCTCTCGCTCTCTCTGATCTCTCTCTCGCTCTCTGATCTCTCTCTCGTTCTCTCTGACCTCTCTCGTTCTCTCTGACCCCTCTCGCCCCCCGCCCGCCCCTCGCTCGCCCGCCCCTCGCTCGCCCGCCCCTCGCTCGCCCGCCCCTCGCTCGCCCGCCCCTCGCTCGCCCGCCCCTCGCTCGCCCGCCCCTCGCTCGCCCGCCCCTCGCTCGCCCGCCCCTCGCTCGCCCGCCCCTCGCTCGCCCGCCCCTCGCTCGCCCGCCCCTCGCTCGCCCGCCCCTCGCTCTCTCTCTCGCTGACCCCTCTCTCTCTCTCTCTCTCGCTGACCCCTCTCTCTCTCTCTCTCTCGCTGACCCCTCTCTCTCTCTCTCTCTCGCTGACCCCTCTCTCTCTCTCTGACCCCTCTCGCTCGCTCTGACCCCTCTCGCTCGCTCTGACCCCTCTCGCTCGCTCTGACCCCTCTCGCTCGCTCTGACCCCTCTCGCTCGCTCTGACCCCTCTCGCTCGCGCTCTCTCTCTCTCTCTCTCTCTGACCTCTCTCTCTCTGACCTCTCTCTCTCTGACCTCTCTCTCTCTCTCTCTCGCTGACCTCCCTCTCTCGCTGACCTCCCTCTCTCGCTGACCTCCCTCTCTCGCTGACCTCCCTCTCTCGCTGACCTCCCTCTCTCGCTGACCTCCCTCTCTCGCTGACCTCTCCCTCTCTCGCTGACCTCTTTCGCTCTCTCTGACCTCTCTCTCGCTCTCTCTGATGTCTCTCTCGCTCTCTCTGATGTCTCTCGTTCTCTCTGACCTCTCTCGTTCTCTCTGACCTCTCTCGCCCCCCTCTCGCCCCCCTCTCGCCCCCCTCTCGCCCCCCTCTCGCCCCCTCTCGCCCCCTCTCGCCCCCCTCTCGCCCCCCTCTCGCCCCCTCTCGCCCCCCTCGCTCGCCCCTCGCCCGCCCCTCGCCCGCCCCTCGCCCGCCCGCCCCTCTCTCGCCGACCCCTCTCTCTCGCCGACCCCTCTCTCTCGCCGACCCCTCTCTCTCGCCGACCCCTCTCTCTCGCCGACCCCTCTCTCTCGCGACCCCTCTCTCTCTCGCGACCCCTCTCTCTCGCCGACCCCTCTCTCTCGCCGACCCCTCTCTCTCGCCGACCCCTCTCTCTCGCCGACCCCTCTCTCTCGCCGACCCCTCTCTCTCGCCGACCCCTCTCTCTCGCCGACCCCTCTCTCTCGCCGACCCCTCTCTCTCGCCGACCCCTCTCTCTCGCCGACCCCTCTCTCTCGCCGACCCCTCTCTCTCGCCGACCCCTCTCTCTCGCCGACCCCTCTCTCTCGCCGACCCCCCTCTCTCGCCGACCCCTCTCTCTCGCCGACCCCTCTCTCTCGCCGACCCCTCTCTCTCGCCGACCCCTCTCTCTCGCCGACCCCTCTCTCTCGCCCACCTCTCTCTCTCTCTCGCCGACCCCTCTCTCTCTCTCGCCGACCTCCCTCTCTCTCTCGCCGACCTCCCTCTCTCTCTCTCGCTGACCTCCCTCTCTCTCTCTCGCTGACCTCCCTCTCTCTCTCTCGCTGACCTCCCTCTCTCTCGCTGACCTCTCTCGCTGACCTCTCCCCCTCTCTCTCTCTCTCTGTCCTCTCTCTCTCTCTCTCTGTCCTCTCTCTCTCTCTCTCTGTCCTCTCTCTCTCTCTCTCTGTCCTCTCTCTCTCTCTCTCTCTCTCTCTCTCTCTCTCTCTCTCTCTCTGTCCTCTCCCTCTCTCTCTCTGTCCTCTCTCTCTCTCTCTCTCTCTCTCTGTCCTCTCTCTCTCTCTGTCCTCTCTCTCTCTGTCCTCTCGCTCTCTCTGTCCTCTCGCTCTCTGTCCTCTCTCTCTCTCTCTCTGTCCTCTCTCTCTCTCTCTCTCTGTCCTCTCTCTCTCTGTCCTCTCTCTCGCTCTCTGTCCTCTCTCTCGCTCTCTGTCCTCTCTCTCGCTCTCTGTCCTCTCTCTCGCTCTCTGTCCTCTCTCTCGCTCTCTGTCCTCTCTCTCGCTCTCTGTCCTCTCTCTCGCTCTCTGTCCTCTCTCTCGCTCTCTGTCCTCTCTCTCGCTCTCTCTGTCCTCTCTCTCGCTCTCTCTGTCCTCTCTCTCTCTCTCTGTCCTCTCTCTCTCTCTGTCCTCTCTCTCGCTCTCTGTCCTCTCGCTCTCTGTCCTCTCGCTCTCTGTCCTCTCTCTCTCTCTCTGTCCTCTCTCTCTCTCTCTCTCTCTCTCTCTCTCTCTGTCCTCTCCCTCTCTCTCTCTGTCCTCTCTCTCTCTCTCTCTCTCTCTCTGTCCTCTCTCTCTCTCTGTCCTCTCTCTCTCTGTCCTCTCGCTCTCTCTGTCCTCTCGCTCTCTGTCCTCTCTCTCTCTCTCTGTCCTCTCTCTCTCTCTCTCTGTCCTCTCTCTCTGTCCTCTCTCTCGCTCTCTGTCCTCTCTCTCGCTCTCTGTCCTCTCTCTCGCTCTCTGTCCTCTCTCTCGCTCTCTGTCCTCTCTCTCGCTCTCTGTCCTCTCTCTCGCTCTCTGTCCTCTCTCTCGCTC
>NC_083425.1:49741626-49744126 GCF_020745735.1 Hemiscyllium ocellatum
CTCTCTCTCTCGTTCTGACATCTATCTGACCTCTCTCTTTTTCTCTCTCGGACCTCTCTCGCGCGCGCTCTCTCACCACTCGCGCGCGCTCTCTCACCACTCGCGCGCGCTCTCTCGCTGACCGCGCGCGCTCTCTCTCGCTGACCCCCCTCTCTCTCTCTCTCGCTGACCCCCTCTCTCTCTCTCTCGCTGACCCCCCCCTCTCTCTCTCTCGCTGACCCCCCTCTCTCTCTCGCTGACCCCCCTCTCTCTCTCTCTGACCCCCCTCTCTCTCTCGCTGACCCCCCTCTCTCTCTCTCGCTGACCTCTCTCCCTCTCTCCCTCTCTCTCTCGCTGATCTCCCCCTCTCTCTCGCTGATCTCTCTCTCGCTGATCTCTCTCTCGCTGATCTCTCTCTCGCTGATCTCTCTCTCGCTGATCCCTCTCTCTCTCGCTGATCCCTCTCTCTCTCGCTGATCCCTCTCTCTCGCTGATCTCTCTCTCTCTCTCGCTGATCTCTCTCTCTCGCTGATCTCCCTCTCTCTCTCGCTGATCTCTCTCTCTCTCGCTGACCTCTCTCTCTCGCTCTCACTGACCTCTTTCGCTCTCTCTGACCTCTCTCTCGCTCTCTCTGACCTCTCTCTCGCTCTCGCGCTCTCTCTTTCTCTCTCTCTCTTTCTCTCTCTCTTTCTCTCTCTCTTTCTCTCTCTCTTTCTCGCTGACCTCTCGCTGACCTCCCTCTCTCTCTCTCGCTGACCTCCCTCTCTCTCTCTCGCTGATCTCCCTCTCTCTCGCTGACCTCCCTCTCTCTCTCGCTGACCCCCTCTCTCTCTCGCTGACCTCTCTCTCTCTCTCTCCCTCTCTCTCGCTGATCTCCCTCTCTCTCGCTGACCTCCCTCTCTCTCTCTCGCTGACCTCCCTCTCTCTCTCTCGCTGACCTCCCTCTCTCTCTCTCGCTGACCTCCCTCTCTCTCTCTCGCTGACCTCCCTCTCTCTCTCTCGCTGACCTCCCTCTCTCTCTCTCTGACCTCTCTCTCGCTCTCTCTGACCTCTCTCTCGCTCTCTCTGACCTCTCGCTCTCTCTGACCTCTCTCTCGCTCTCTCTGACCTCTCTCGTTCTCTCTGACCTCTCTCGTTCTCTCTGACCTCTCTCGTTCTCTCTGACCTCTCTCGCCCCTCTCTCGCTCACCTCTCTCTCTCGCTCACCTCTCTCTCTCGCTCACCTCTCTCTCTCTCGCTCACCTCTCTCTCTCGCTCACCTCTCTCTCTCGCTCACCTCTCTCTCTCGCTCACCTCTCTCTCTCGCTCACCTCTCTCTCTCGCTCACCTCTCTCTCTCGCTCACCTCTCTCTCTCGCTCACCTCTCTCTCTCTCTCGCTCACCTCTCTCTCTCTCGCTCACCTCTCTCTCTCTCTCTCTCGCTCACCTCTCTCTCTCTCTCTCTCGCTCACCTCTCTCTCTCTCTCTCTCTCGCTCACCTCTCTCTCTCGCTGATCTCCCTCTCTCTCTCTCTCTCGTTCTGACATCTATCTGACCTCTCTCGCTTTCTCTCTCGGACCTCTCGCTTTCTCTCTCGGACCTCTCGCTTTCTCTCTCGGACCTCTCGCGCTCTCTCTCACCTCTCGCTCGCGCTCTCTCTGACCTCTCTCTCGCTCTCTCTGACCTCTCTCTCGCTCTCTCTGACCTCTCTCGTTCTCTCTGACCTCTCTCACCTCTCTCTCTCGCTCACCTCTCTCTCTCGCTCACCTCTCTCTCTCGCTCACCTCTCTCTCTCTCTCGCTCACCTCTCTCTCTCTCTCTCTCGCTCACCTCTCTCTCTCTCTCTCTCTCGCTCACCTCTCTCTCTCGCTGATCTCCCTCTCTCTCTCTCTCTCGTTCTGACATCTATCTGACCTCTCTCGCTTTCTCTCTCGGACCTCTCGCTTTCTCTCTCGGACCTCTCGCTTTCTCTCTCGGACCTCTCGCGCTCTCTCTCACCTCTCGCTCGCGCTCTCTCTGACCTCTCTCTCGCTCTCTCTGACCTCTCTCTCTCTCTCTCTGACCTCTCTCGTTCTCTCTGACCTCTCTCACCTCTCTCTCTCGCTCACCTCTCTCTCTCGCTCACCTCTCTCTCTCTCTCGCTCACCTCTCTCTCTCTCTCTCGCTCACCTCTCTCTCTCTCTCTCGCTCACCTCTCTCTCTCTCGCTGATCTCCCTCTCTCTCTCTCTCGTTCTGACATCTATCTGACCTCTCTCGCTTTCTCTCTCGGACCTCTCGCTTTCTCTCTCGGACCTCTCGCGCTCTCTCTCACCTCTCGCTCGCGCTCTCTCTCACCTCTCGCTCGCGCGCTCTCGCGCTCTCTCTCGCCTCTCTCGCGCTCTCTCTCGCCTCTCTCGCGCTCTCTCACCTCTCTCGCGCTCTCTCTCACTCTCTCTCACCTCTCTCGCGCGCTCTCTCACCTCTCTCGCGCGCTCTCTCACCTCTCTCGCGCGCTCTCTCACCTCTCTCGCGCGCTCTCTCACCTCTCTCGCGCGCTCTCTC